>NW_001849577.1:423406-472483 GCF_000209065.1 Trypanosoma cruzi | reverse complement strand
TTTCCTTTGCAATAGACAAGGCCTCCTCTGCTTCACTTACATCATGTAGCTTTGGTGGCCTCCCGTGCCTATCCAAAAAATTGAGTAAAGCATGCAGAGCGAGATGGGACTGTGATTCCTCTGTTCCATCCATCATGGGACTCACAGGAACAAAACGACCAGGACATACAACGGCCTCCTCCAAAGTTCGAAACTCAAGTTGGAATACTTCTTTCAATTCATGAAGGAATCCACCTGTTTCATATGCGGAGTAGCCTTGGCTCTCGAGCGAAGGGTAGATGCGCACTGTGTCGCGGGGGTCGTTAGGGCACATTACGCCGTTGAAGATGTTCTCATTCACACTTTCTCCATTTGCCTTACACAGTCCCCTCACCTCCGTGAACTTAAACCTTGTGTAGTCACGGAGCGCACCAGGCGTTTGACCCTCTGGCGTCTCATAGCGGATACGTGTGTAGGCCGTGCCCGTTTTGTCCTGCTTTGTAATTACCTCCACAATAGATTTCTGAAGCATGGGGCGACCATCTGGATCCTTTACGGTGAAGTGAGCACCGTGATCGGCAAAGACGGACCCGAGCGCGCCGCCCTGAAAGGCAAAAATAAAGGAAATGGGCGACGAGTGGTCGTGACAAAATTTATTCCATCTCTTAAGAGTCCCCAGGGAATAATCCGGGGCCGCAGAGGTGAAGACAAGGGCATTGACTTGACTGACCACCGCCTCGCTGAGGGCGTCCACGACCCGCACACGAACGTTTGGGTTCAATTCAGATACCAGCCGCTGCGACGCCTCGGCTCGGGTAAGACCAGAACGCACCGCCGCCTCCGTGACAGCAAAGTTAACGCCCATGTCTTTTGGTTGAGCTTTCGCAGGGTCACAAAGAATAATTGTGTGAACGCCAGCCATGGAAAGGTTCTTTGCCGCCTCAATTCCAACCCCACCGCAGCCGACGATGAGCACCTTGAAGGAAATAAGCTTCACCATTGTCTCCAGGCCATAGGTGCCAATTGTGCGGCTTTGCTTGTCCAAAAATTTGGAGTCAATGGCGGAGGCAGCGGGTGCGGCGATGGCTTCTACCACGGACATCTCTGCGGCTTCTGTTTCTGCGTTCACGAAAGCTGTATCAACTGTATTCTTGTTGCAATTGAAACCTTTTGATGTGTCGGTTCTATAGAACTTTTTATTCTTTGAATAGAGAGCGTAATGGTCAGATTCGTGATTTCGTGTGTGCTTTCGCATAACTTGCTGCAAGCTTTACAGAGATGCAATGGGATTTTAAAAAGCCAAAAAAAGAAAAAAAAAAAAGAAAAGAAAACAACAACGACAACAAAAAAGCGGGAAAAAACACACACACACACACAAAACAACAACAACAACATCAAAGAAGTTTTTGGTTCCCCTCTTCTTATCGCTAAGGAGTGAACGTTCGACCCGTTCTCTCCCTCACTACGGAATAAGGAAAGGCGACAATTCAGCTCACGGACTTCTCAAGGCACAAAGTAAAGTACCGGACACAAACCGAAATCGGTAAAACAGAAGGACTATCCTTTTTGTTCTCTGCTGCCTTGTCCGAGTAAAGTCGCATCACCTCCACCATCGTCCCCCCACCGTCCTCAAACGTGTACCAATCGCGCTCGATCATTTGATTCGATAATTTCTTCTCAATGCAGACCCCTGTGCCGCCGGGAAAAACGCAAGCCCGCGAGCGGATCGTTCCTCGAGACGCACAGCGCTGCTCCCCGTATGATCCATCCAACTGAATGACAAATTCCCTCCCCCAAAACGATCTCCGATGATTAAATCGCATCGTTTGTTTCTCCTCATCAACAGTAACAATCAAGTTCAATGACGTATTGGCAATAAAGTTGCGCCACAAGACGTGAACGCCTTGCGCTGATAAAAAGGCACTGATGTTATCTGTGCCTCTCGTTGAGTCCAACGTCCATTTCCCACTAAAATTAGCTCCAAGTTGTGAAAGATCCAACTTGCTGGGGCTCGTACCAAAATGCGGCAAGGAGGGGACAACCTCTTCTTCACTACAGTTGTCTGTCCCCATCACTGCATTTATGTTGCTTGTTGGGGCTACCACAAGATCAATAACTTGCATATGCGTCGGAATCCACGAGGCACAACGGCTTTTCAACACATACGAGAGCTCTCGCAACATAAAAGACCGCAACATCAGAGTCTTGACATCAATGTAGGCGTTTCCAAAATAACCAAGCCACTTCCCATGAAACCATTGAATTGCTTCAAGAGCCTCTTTCTTCCCCGTAGGATGGTGAAAAATATAGCCATACACGCCAAGAAAACTGGTGAACAACACAAGATGGGCGTCAGACAACGTTTGCCCTTGAAGACTCATTAATGTCTTGACGTTGCTTGTGGCAGACGCCGCAAAACTGCTTGCCATTTCATTTAAAGACTCCCTTACTCCCACTTCCAAGTCCTCCATTCTGGCTGTACTCACTTCCCGCAACATGTCATGCATTTTCTTGACGTTGTTCAAGCCGTCCTTTCCACAACATTGCAAGAAGCCCTTGCCTGTAACACCAGTCGAGGTGCCATCCGAGGCAACTATCTTTCCTGACACCTGCACTGCGCCCAACCAAACGCTTGGCTGGGCAAAAAGGGTTGTAAATTCCTGATCGGGAAAAGTGGCATCGAGTAACACCTCCAGTTTAGCATCGTCACGGAATGGTGTAATCAACGTCCACTGCGTGGTGAAGAGAATACCCGTTGCATCGCTTCGGTGTTGTGAAGTACTCTTCGCGACAAGTTCGACACCTTCGTGTTGATGCTCAATCGTCCCTGTAGTGCCAGACTGCAGCGTCACGTAGATATCTACAGGCTTCCAATGCGCAGGATCCAACGCGTAAACAACGCCGATGGCATCCGCCGTTTCATTGTCTAAATGAATGACGCAACAGTTCCAGAAATGAGGCAAATACCCACACTGTTGGCGTTGTTTCCGCAAATAATTGGACTCGTCAATATTTCGGGGCACGGCGCAGCCAAAAGAGTGCGACATCCAAAGTTTGGCGCCCTTTAGATCGGGACAGCGAGCAATTTCCAAGTCATCAGAGGCGCGCATCATACGAAAGGTGCCCTCCACTACCATGCAGTGGGGAATCAAATAGTGAAACATATCATGACCCCAGTCATCCTTGAGCCCCACCACACCCTTATTTCCATGCAACACTGCCGGTTGCGTCGGTTTCAGTGTGAGTTCGACAACCACTCGCACCTCCCTTTGCGGATCCGCATCCCCTGTTTCAAAGGTTGTGCCACTGAGAGAAATTTTGTACCACGAGAAGGAGGTGTTTTTCTTCCCCGTTTTTTTTGGGATCACTGTCAGTCGATTATCCCCGTACTGCAGGTCAAGCATATCCGTATGCACCGATGTTGTTCCTTTCATCACTCGATCTGGCAACGGCAGCCGGTTTTGGCTAAACTGCTCCGAAAGAGCCTGAAGAAAGTACTCATCCCCCGTAATTCCCCCGTCGGCCGCAAGATACGCCGCCATTATTGGGGCCCGATGGTCCAGCTCGCTAAAGCGATAATATTTCTTCTTCTCATGATCCACAATTATCCAAGAAACCTCTGCGGCATATGTAACGGAGCCCTCCCCGTCCGAGAGCTCCTCTTCACCCGTCACTGCATGACGGAAGAAAGAGACAAACAACCCAAAACGTCCATTTTCGCCGATTAGGCCTTGCAAATTCCAGCATTCCAGAGCACAGTGGTCGTGCGGCGCGTCATGCTCAACACAAAGCTTGACATGGTTCTCCCCCGTTCCGTCATCTTCGACCGTTAAAACGCGTGGCCAGGAGGAGCGCATCTGCTCACGAAGGCCATCAGCTGCAGACTTCTCCAACCTCCGTTGCTTCGCCTTCCTTTCACCCGTCATGTCCCCTTCGCTATAGGCCCAATAAGTCTCTTTCCTCCAAAATTGTTCCCCACCACCGCCCCTTCTGCTGCTCGCTGCGCAAGAGAAATGTTAAAGACGACAGAAGTGCCAAAGGCAGTGCGTTTGAAATTTCCTCAAAACCACACACACACAAAAAAAAAAAGAAAATAAATAAATAAAAAGACACTGAAAAACAAGCGCAGCGAAAAAATAGGGCTTTTTCTAAGAAAGTATACACGTGAACCGCACGCGCAGAAAAGATCGCTTTTGGTTGATCTATTCAAAACACACACACACAAAAAAAAAAAAAAATGGGCAGTGACCATGCATCCTAAGTCATATTCGTAAATAAACCGTTTTCAAAGAGCGTATTAAATACAAAGAAAGGAAAACTACCCATAGAACAATTTTACAAAAAGACGTCACTCTCCATAATGACAGCCGTGCATAAATATGCATGGCTGTGTTTTTGATGTTTCAGGCTCTCTCTGATATATATATATATAACAAAAAAACCGCATCACAAATTTCCCACAAAATCCTGTTAAACCCTTTTCTTGGCATAAGCTTTTTAAAAAGTACAAAGACAAAAACAACAACAACAACAACTCAATAACATCGTCAGGAAAGATTTAAATGCAAATCCCACGTTAGTGAATAGCTCGGTTACAGCTTGGCCCACTTCGCCTGTTGCTTTGCTCGTTTCCACTGCGCCCTTAGCATCTGTTGAGAATCCTTGGACGCAGCAGGTCTGATCACACGCCAAACATTCGCTTGTTGCGATATTGTCTTTACTTCTTCCAGCGACTTCCAGACGCCTGCCGCCAGGCCAGCGCATAGCGCGGCACCGAGTGCGGTAGTTTCAGCCATAGTCGGCCGATGAAGATTGATTCCCAGCAGGTCTGACTGCATCTTCATTAGCAGATGATTTTTAGTTAGCCCTCCATCAACGCGGAGAAACTGGACTTTAACTTCCGCGTCCTTTTCCATCGCTTCCAAAACATCAACAACTTGAAGGGCAATGGCCAACAGAGCAGCGCGAAGAACGTGGGCACGGGTCGTCTTCAATGTCATCCCAAAAATGGATCCACGGGCGGAAGGATCCCAACTGGGTGCCAAAAAACCGGAAAACGCAGGCACAAACACGACACCGTGCGTATCAGAGACGGTTTGGGCAAACTTTTCACAGTCCGAGACATCGTCAATCAGCTTCATGTTATTTTTCAACCATTCAATTGTTGCGCCAGCTCCGGCAATGGAGCCTTCAAGAGCATAGATGAACGGGGATTTGTTGCCAATCTGATAGGCAACAGTGGAAAGAAGACCATGGCTTGAAAAACGGATCTTTTCCCCCACCGTCATTAGAAGAAAGCAGCCAGTACCATACGTATTCTTTGATTCTCCTTCTTTAAAACACATGTTTCCAAGGAGTGCACCCTGCTGATCAGCAATGCTCCCCATGATTGGTGTTGGGTGCCGCAGGGCCGCGGATAAACCTCCCTCGTCGCTGAGCACATAAGTCAACAGTTCGCTGTTACTCCGGATTTCAGGCAGGCACGCCATGGGGATGCCAAGTTTGTCACAAAGCTCAGGGGACCATTTGCATGTTCGTATATCCATCAAAAACGTACGTGAGGCGTTCGTAACATCCGTAACAAACACCTTACCACCACTTAATTTCCAGAGCAACCATGCATCAATGGTTCCAAAGCAGAGAGTACCACGTTTACGCGCCTCCTCTACCTTTGGGACGTTTTCAAGCATCCAGCGCATCTTAAATGCGGAAAAATATGTGCTTATCCGCAAACCATTCATTTTGGCAAAAAACAAATCATCACCACCACCCAACTCCTTTTTCAATTTGCAGTCACTTCGTACGAGCGCAAGTCATTCCATACAATCGCGTTATACAACGGCTCCTTTGTCACACGATCCCATGCCACCGTCGTCTCACGCTGATTCGCAATGCCTATGGCCTCAAGTTTCTCAAAAGATGGAACTTTCCGCCGTAAATTTTCAACCGCGGCAACAATGCAGGCAACACTCGCGCGATACAGTTCCATTGGGTCATGTTCAAGCCAACCAGCCTGGGGGGTCAACTGCCTGTGTGGTATTTGATGCTGCGCAACCAAACACTGCTTTTCATCAAATATAATAAATCGTGTACTTATCGTACCCTGATCAAGGGCACCTACATATTTCATGGCACCCATAAAAACAAGGAAGTGACTGCTTCCCTCAAAAAAAAAAAAAAAAATATTCAAGATAAACAAAACTATAAGAACAACAACTACAACAATAAATCCGGCAAAACACTAATAATAATAAAAGTGCCATCACCGTTTTATACAATCACACACACACAAAAAAAAAAAAAAAAAAGAAAAAAAAAAAAAAACGATTCTCGCCTCATAATACTAGCCTCCCAGGTAACAAAAAACCATTGAAAGGAAGCGAATGGGGCTTAACATATAAGACACACACAAGAAGAAAGAAGAGGAAACACAGCAAAAGTGCACGTCAGAAGCCCTGAAGAGTCTCGTATCACGGTCACAGCATCAGCAGCGGAGCAGGGTCAGTATCATCACGAGTGCTCACCATATTCCCCATCACCACGTGCTCTCGGTCGGTTCCATTCCCCGATACGCCATTGGTGGGCACGCGGGGTACACTTCGACCTCATACTCACCGGCGCTGTGCGTCTGCATGCGATTTCCGTCATGCATCGAAGGAGAAGGGGGAAAGGGGATTGGGGAGAGGAGAGAAGGGTGTGGTGTCATACTGCTTACGGCATTGCGTGTAAATCCAGCAGTCACGCACGCTGTGTGTCCTGACGCATCATGGATTGAATCATAGTGTCACGGCACAGTGAATAGAGAGTAAAGGCAAAGAGAGAGAGAGTGTGTGTGTAATCAGTGCCCGGTGAACTTTTGCCCGGCCTGTCCATGGTCTGTCACAAATGCGTCATAAGGTGCTTTCCGACTCAGTGTCGATTTGGTGCTAGCATGGATCATCACGTTTTTCCAAGTTGTTGTCGTTGCTGTTGTTTTCGTCCTTCCCACGGCACCGCTGTCGCGACAGAATCGCGCCTCTTGGCCCAGTAGAACGACCTCCGCAAAGACTGAGAGTATACGCTTCACGTGGTAGCTGGAGGGCCTGGCGTGTGCGAGGGAAGCTCTGCGTTGAGGAAGAAGAGGAAGCACAGCAAAAGTGCACTTCAGAAGCCCTGAAGAGTCTCGTATCACGGTCACAGCATCAGCAGCGGAGCAGGGTCAGTATCATCACGAGTGCTCACCATATTCCCCATCACCACGTGCTCTCGGTCGGTTCCATTCCCCGATACGCCATTGGTGGGCACGCGGGGTACACTTCGACCTCATACTCACCGGCGCTGTGCGTCTGCATGCGATTTCCGTCATGCAGCAACAGACCAGTTGAAGGGTGCAAAAACAATTTTTCGACTAAATGATGCCTTGCCATATATTCCCCAGAGCAAGAGAAAAAATGAAAAAAAGATATAATGAAAAATTCCAGTTCGGTTCGGTGCACATGAAATCCCTTCGTTCCGGAGGAGGCGGTTGGTCCAACAACCGTACACCCGTAAAAACACAGAAAATCAACGCACGTACAAATGGTAAATGACCTCGCCGTGAACTAAAAGGCTGCCATTTTTTAAGAGCCTTTCAACCGCCGGACCCCGCCGCGTTGTGGAGAGTAGTAAAGGACGGGCAAAACAACAACAACAACATGAAGTATACTCACCACTTTCTAACGATGCTGCGTTAAAAACAAATATGAATTATTAAGTAAACGTGCTGGGCAAACAGGAGACTCTATCCTTCACTGAGCTCCATCGGCTCGCACATTTCCCTGCCAAGCTTTTGAACGAAACAAAAACAACAACAAGGGCGGGGGGAAACTGAAGTAAGACAATTGTGGGGTAAAAAAAGAAGCGTAAGACGACTCCTCTGTATACGCCGCTTCTTCTCGCTTCACTACATGTCTCCCCACCCTTTCTTTTACATAATTCAACCCATGAGAAGGATCTCAATAAAAATGGCAGAACACACATTGCAATCGTTCGACCGTGTTCATTTTTCCTTCTTCTTTGGCTCTATTAATTTCTTCCGTCATTCCTCCACTGAAGTCCGCTATGCTGATGTGGCACACAGTGACTGCAACAAGGCATTCCAAAAATAAAAGGGCATTTGTGAATGTTCGGGTACAAAAATATCGAGTTGGGATGCACATCAAACAGATCTATAATTTCATTTGTTCAAGTGGGATTGACAGATCCTTCACAGGCAACGGTCCTCCGCGCACTAGGCTTTTTGCACTAAGTGCTCCACTTTTCAGATCCGCCTCCTGCTTTTTAACCAACCGTGGGCTGAGACTGTTACTTCCTGTGACGGTCACACGTTGACACATGCCAAGGCGTCCAAAGCGATTGTTCTTGAGTGCAAACACACAAGCGGGCTCTCCTTTTTTGTCGATGTCTTTGTACTCGACAAAAGTCCATTTGGCCGTTTCAGGGGAATTCATGGGAATCGTTGCAAGCCCCTTCGCCATAAGAGGAGCGATGTGTTGGACGTCGGGTGTTGCCCAAGAGGTCGCGGCAAGGGCCTCTACAACCCCGTTCACGATGCTGTCATACTGCTTATTTTTCATCTCCGAGTTGAACTCCCAGACGTGCGTGCATCGAGCTGGGACGAGGGCCTCGTCAATGTACTGAATGCTGAAGCGCTTGGTTGTGACCCTGCGAGAGGTCACCCCATCAGGGTCATACACAAAAAGAAACTCACGGAATTCTTCGAAGCGACGCTGGGTGGCACGCCGGTGATACGCCTCCTCCTTCACCATGGCGTTGTCAATTTCAATTTCCTCCTTCGGCACCCGCACGTTGTACTTCTGAAGCATTCCGTCTTCCAAAACCAGCGGCATACTTGGTGGCAGTCCCTCGTCCATGGCCCGTATCCGCGCACGCTTCTCAAGTGTCATGCGCCGCACAAGCAGGTATCTTTCCGTTGCAATGATAAGGACGGCCACTGCCGCGCCAATCACAATTGCCAACTCGTAGCATTCGTACAGCCAAAGTATCTCCCGCAGCAAACCGTGACGCTGTGGCCTCTCAGCGGGACCGTACCGGCTATCCTGATATCGTGCATGGCCATCAGTCTGATAGTCGCCATTCTTGTGACTGCGCTCCGCCCGGAACGACCCAGGGTCAATCTTTTCCGACTTTTTTCTCGCTCCGCGGCGCGCAACACGCGGTAGGCGGCGTTGATCTCGCGAAACCTCGCCGGGTCTCCGTGCGGCATGTCCGGATGGTAGTAGCGCGTGAGCTCATGATAACGAGCCTTGATCTCATCGAATGACACGCTTGCCGTCATGCCGAGCACTTCGTACGGTGACTTGGACCGGGTATATTTACTGCTCGCATCAGTAGAAGACGATGACGATGCCGCCATGCGCAGAATCATAACGCGACAGTACATTTCCCCTGAAAAAAAAAAAAAAAAAATAATAATAATAATAGGAGTATACATCAGGCATGGTTGAGAAAAAAAACAAAAACAACAGCAACAATAACAAGTCAAACAAATGCATGCCCACGCAGATAACCTCGCCTTCGCTCCTCCTTATATCCCAAACAGGTCTCTCACACCAAATGCCTCAGACTCCTTGATCATTTTTAAATAAATAAATAAATAAATATAAATATAAATATTCTTTCCTCTCTTTGGTTTCTTTTCGCTTGGTTTTATTGCGTATGCATGTGCTTTTGTTTCTCATTAGAGATTACTTTGTAATGGTGGTTGCTGTTTGCCCTGGTGGCTGTGCTTATTTCCGCTAAATCTCTAAAAAGACAGCTGTTTTTATTTTTATTTTTTCCCTTTTTTCCTTTTCCCGCATTCCTCTCCTTCTGTATCCATTCGCTCTTATTCCGAAGAAATCGTTACATCCGCTGTGTAAAACCGCAGCTCTCTAATGTGCACAGTACCTCCCTTTTCTTTCCCCCCCCACCGCACAACTCCCCCATTCACGTTGTCAATCGAAGGAGGAATGAACAAAGAGAGAGAATACACGATTAATGCCTCACTGCTCTTTTTTGCTTTAAGAAGTTTAATCTCAGTGTCCGCCCAGCGTTAACACTCTCACACCTGCAGGGAATGGTCGTAAGGGAAAGAGGGGCAAACCGGGCAAAGCAAGAAAGGGAAAGAGAGAGTGTTTGGACGCCACCGCAATGCTGTTGACTCTGTCCTCCCTCTTCCTTTTCTCTCTTTTGCGTGCATCCACTTCTCCTCCCCACTGAGAACGCATGAACCAACAGGGTGGCGTGGTGTGGGGGACGTGTTCCCCTCGCAATTTTATTTTTGCTGCCGCTGCTGCTGGTTGGTTCCGGCCGAAACCCGTCAATGGCGTCTCTAGCAGGCTCCTGCACACATCTGGCGTTACTCTCACTGCCTTCATGTGTGTGTGTGTGTGCGTATGGCGCAGCGGCGGGGACCGAATAAAAGAAACAAACAGGCAAAACTCGCACAGACACACACACACACACACATACAAGCAAAAAAAAAAAAAAAGAAAATTTTTATTTTCCCTCTTCTCCTCCTCGTCCCACCTCGCGCTCTTCTACTTCCATTATTCAGCACACCAGAACCACAAAAAAGCAAAGAAAAAAACCATTGCAGAGGTCACCACCACCGCATATACACATATATATATATACATACGTATATACATATCTTGATATGCTTGTATGATGCGAATTATTTCCTTTTTTTTTTAAATTTACTTTTTATAATTTCTTTTCCTTTTCTTTCTTTCTTTCTTTCTTTTTTTTTTTTTTTTCATTTTCTCTCGCTTATCTTTTTTTTTTCACTTCCTTTTCTTCTTAAAGATATATATATATATTGGATATGCAGTTTTCCCGTTCATGTCCCTTCTAGGCCATCATTTATTTTTACTACTTCTGTTTGCCTGTTCCGTTGCAATTTTCGTAGAACGTAACACACACACACACACACAGAGGTAGTGAATAAGGGGGGAAAAAAAAGAAAAAAGGAAAAAGGAGACATAATTTCATGTATAATTACTTTTTATCTAATAAATTAATGATGCTTTCAGGAGCCAAATATTCGCCGTCCCCCATTTTGCCTCATCTCTTTCTTTTTCTCTCTTTCCTTTTCTCTTTCGCTCTCATTTCTTACGTGTGTGTGTCTCTTTGGCGCTCAAAACCCCCCATCGTCCACGTTAGAGTTGTTCTGAGGCCGACCGACACCCCTTGCACGGCCGCGCGATGGTGCAGACTCGCCCCATGTGGAGTTGGAGAGCGTCGGAGCCGCGCGGTAATTGTCGCCACCGCCACCACCACGCCTTCCACCAATACCACCGCCACCGCGACCGCGGCTCATGCCTAGAAACCGTTCTCCCTCGACGTTTTCCTTCTCCTCCTCAAACCATAGGGGGATATCCTGCTCGTGCTCCTTCAGGTAGTTGTACAGGTCCACGGTAAGGTTTCGGTTGTTCTTATTGTAAAAGGAGGTGGCTGTGCCCTTGTTTCCAGCACGTCCAGTACGTCCAATGCGGTGTGTATAATCGTCCATCTCCTTTGGAAGATCGTATTGAATGACGTGTGCCACATTAGGGACGTCCAGACCACGCGAGGCAACATCTGTAGCGACCAAAATCGGCGTGATGCCATCCTTGAAATCACGCAACGCACGTTCACGGTCAAATTGTCTGCGGTCCCCATGGATGGTGGCGCTCGGAATGCCCTCACTCTTAAGGGCATAGTGAAGTTCCTCTGCAGCACGCTTGGTTTCCACAAAAATTAGCACAAGATCCGTCTGTTTCTGCTGGTAAATAACCTCAAACAGTTTGTCCATCTTTTCAGACTCCTGCACACGCACAATCTTCTGCGTGATATTCTTCGTTGTCGATCCAACGCGGCCAACCGTGAGGAGGTAGTAATGCTGACGAAGATAACGTTTCGCGAGGTTCAAAATCCGCTGAGGAAAGGTGGCGCTGAACATAAGCGTTTGTCGTTCCGTGGTCTGCGGCATATCCGTGTACCGCGAGGCGACAAGGTATTCAATCTGCTCCTCAAACCCCATCTCCAACATGCGGTCGGCCTCATCAAGGACGAGAAACTTTACCCGGCTGAAGGAGACAATACCGCGGTCAAAAATATCCTTTAGGCGTCCGGGACATGCAACAAGAATGTCGTTTTCAAACCGCGTTGGATACGGTGTTCCTCCGTAGACAACATCATAGAAGATATCCGTGCGGAACGTCAATTTGCGAACCTCATCGTAAATTTGTAACGCCAATTCACGTGTTGGAGCCATAATGACGGCAATTGGATAACTAACGCGTTCACGAGCGGGTGATACGCCGTGTTTTAAGATGTAGTGAACAACAGGAACCAAAAAGGCTGCCGTCTTTCCAGAGCCCGTCTGGGCACACGCCATTAAATCATCACCGTTGAGACAGACCGGAATGCCATAACGCTGCACCGGTGTTGGTTGTTTGTACCCGCACTTGGCAACGTTCAAGGCAAGTGCGGGCTCCACGTAAAGATCCTCAAAGCTTTCCACAGGTTCAACATTATTGGGAATAATATCAACCGGAATATTGGCATAGTTATCCAGGGAAATACCTTTTTGTTGATGATGGTGCTCAAAAAGTTGTTCTATTTCCCTTTCGTCGTGGCAATTCTTACGCAAATGTGGGGCACGCTGTGTGCGACTAGGGTTAGTCGAGATTGGATCCTCCGAGACGCGTGGCCGCTGCTCTTGTTCCTGTGGCTGCGGTTGCAGTTGCGGTTGCGATTGCGGTTGCGGTTGCTGCTGTCTCTCTTCCTCCACTTCCCTGAAGTAACCGCCTCTGCCGCGGTAGGGACGATCTCGTCCCCGACCACGTGGTCGCTCGTACGAATCAACATCAAACCGCCCATATTGCGCTGGTGGCTGCTGCTGCTGCTGCTGCCCCTCTGACTGTTGGACGGGTTCCTGCTGGTCGGTGTCGTCGGTTGCTCCCTGCGACCTTCTCTGGGCCCTCCCCTCGAGCTCGCGATCGTCGTCAGCAAAACGACCGCCACGGCCACGGCCACGCCCTCCGCGTCCCCCTTCCACATCGTAGTTATCACCACCACCGCGACGCGGTTCCGAATACTCGTCGCCAGCGTCACGTTTGGGATCACCCTGTCGCCAGTTTGACCATTGCTCCTTCCGTGCACCGGGGCCGTATTGACGAGAACCGCGGCCGCCACCACCGCGACGATTATAATTGTTATTGTACCCGCTGCGACCGCCACGTGGCCAACCACCGCCATATCCCTCTTCACCCTCGTACTCACCGCCACCACCAGCGTCACCGCTGCCACGACGCCACGAAAAGCGCTCGTTCCCTCTTTCGCGATCGTTGTCAGAGCGACGCCACTCGCCATCGCCTTCATACCGTCCGCGCCCCCTTCCGCGCCCCCTCCCCCGTCCTCTTTCCTGGAATCGACCTCCTCTCCATGGCTCCCCAGCGGAGTTCAGCAAATCGCCGTGTTCATTTGTGTTGAATTCACGAGCTGGACTTTCACTGGTGATGCCGTTCTTTTCTGTCTGAGGAAAACTCATATAACAGAGACTTACTCTTCACTTTCCTATTGAATGCCTACAGGCTGCGTTTGTGACTATTATTATTATCACTTGTTCATTGGAAATGGTACGTAAGAGGAAGGGGAAAACAACAACAACAACAACAAAAGGTAATTGAGGAAAAAAGAAATGTCTTTCTCAAGTACATATTTATATACAGGCATTTTCTGAGACGGTATACAGGAAAAAAAAAAAAAAAAAATAATAATAATAATACAAAAATAAAGAAAATTAAAAAAAAGAATTGAATTGGTATTCACAAAAAGGAACACATACCCATAACTATTTATATAAAAACTATTCTTTTCGGGCCTAGGTATTCAATTCAAATTGAAAATGAAAAGAAAAAACATGACTTGCCCACTTTTCCGTGCGCTTTGGAAAATAAACATCAAAACACTACGGACCTTTTCCGCGCTCGTAGCAGCTCACTGCGGAGCGGATGAATAAGAGAGACGCCTGCCAATGCACCTGCCACGCCAAAGCCGTAAAACAGTGTTGGCCATGATCTTGAGATCAGCACGGCGGTGAAGACTCCCTGAAAGGTAGACCCCGCCGATCCGAAACCGCCCACCACACCACTAATTGCCCCTGCCTGCTTTACCATCTTAATGTGCTCCAGGTGGTCCAACAAAAAAGAACCCGACACCAAAGAATCAATAGCAAAGGCAAAAAAACCAACAAAGGTGACCGCCACCATGAAAAAAAGAGCGTTTTCCACAAAATGTCGAGAAAAGACAGCAAGACAACAGCTCCCAAGCACCATACCTACAGTGAGGAGCAAAATGACACGCGTTCGGCCAAAACCATGGAACATCCAGTCAGAAAAGTACCCAGATGCCACAATGCCTACAACCCCACCAACATCAAAGGCACACGTCACATACCCCGCAAACTCGGTGGTATAATTTAATTCATGTACGGCAAAATATGGGAGCCAAAACATAAATCCGTAACGCACAAGTTGATACAGAAAGTACGATGCACAGATACCACACAAACCAGGGAGCTGAATAATATTCAAAAATGTGAGGGAGAAGAGTTCCTCATGGTCATCATAGTCTTTGTGCCGAGGATTCATGCCTTGCTCAAGCGAAGAGCTCGTTGATCTTGGTGAATTCATATACATTTCGCCGTCTTTGCTCAGAGGGGCCGAATTGCAATCACACGACAACTTGGCAAATTCCACACCTCCTTCAACCTGCTGCACCGAGGGGAAACCAGCCGCATTTGGGTGCTCAACAAGTGCCAACAACACCACGCCACCGACTGCCAAAAGAAGCCCCACTTCAGCCTCAACAGCAGTACGCCACGAGAATCCCCTTCCAATCAGAAAGGCCGCAAAGACATTTCCAATCACGCCTCCTGCCGCCATGTTTGTTGACCACCACCCCATCACTCGGCCACGCTCTTTGGGAAAAACCCAGACATTCATTATTGAAAGACATGTGGCCCATCCAGCTGCCTGTGCAATACCGTTTATGGCCCACGCCACACAAAAGGCCGGAAGCCTGGATGATAGTCCCAGAATTGCTAACGCCGCGCTAGACAAGAGAATGCCACGCAATAACATTTCTTTATTCCCACAACGACCCTTTAGGCGTCCATAAAAAAACTGCCCAAGTGCATATGAAAAAACAAACATCGTATCTACAAGCGATGTTTCTGCCGAAGTAAACCCCGTCTCCCGTTGAATATCGGCACGTGCCACAGTCAGAGGTCGACGAACCATGGTGTAGGCGGCGTAAGTGATCCACAGCGTCAAAAAGACACGGAAGAAGCGGATACCATTGTAAGTTCTAAACATTTTACAAGACGTGCTGTCAGCACACACACACACACACACAAAGAGAGAGAAACAAAACAAACAAAAAACAAAAAAATATGGACAAAAAAAGTTTCCACCGTATTTCCTCCCAAAACCCTCTTTTTTATCCTCCCGAAGAGCAGCAGCGGAGTTCAACGCTCACACACACAAAAAAAAAAAAAAAAAAAAAAAAAAAAATAAATAAATAAATCAAAAACAAAAAAACAAACAAAAAAGACATTGCGCAAACAAAAGGGCAGTTAAAAACTTATAACGTGAATCCGTTTCAAATAAAAATTCTGCGATAAATCTTCGGACAGGTCAAACTAATGTCCAACACACACACGCACACACACAAAGAAAAAAAGAAATGAGGCATCCACACACTCTGGACACCCCACAATAAATTACCAGCCAACCAACTTCCGGTCACGCGCAAAAATAAAATCGGCAACACCAAAAATAAGAACGGCAACAAACAAACAGTAATAATAATAATAATAATAATAATAATAAAGACCCATTCCTTTGATTTCCTTCTATACCGAAAAGCCGTTCGCCCCCAAAAGGATATATACACACCCTTACACATAAATTAAGGTAATGCGTGTAAATATGCTTTTCTTTTTCCTGGAAAACTTGTCATTCAATTTTCCCTTTGAACTTTTTAAATACATTCTTCGTATCCCTTCGTTGATTTTTATTTTTATTTTGTTGCCTCTTCTCATTCCGCACCATTCAATTACGCCAAAGGATCGGCTAAATGCAGAGTGTCAAGAAATTTCTGCAGAAGCGGCAAATGCATATCCCAATCCTTGGTTTCTGTTTCCCAGCGAACCACCAAAATGGAGTCCGCACGCGGTATCACGTATGAGCGGCAGCTGTGCCCTTCCTTAGATTCAAACAACTGGATACCCTTAAATCCGCTAATGTCGCACAGTGAACACGGAACTTGTTCCTTGGTCCAATCCGTAAAGTGAAAAAGAACATTGTGCTTCAACTCATCCTCTGTAGAAACAAACTTCTCCCATAGCGGCGAAAGTTGTGTCACGCGTCGAACGGAGAATCGCGGGGGTGCGACGTTCCTCATTTGCCCTGATGGCGGAGCGTAGTGGGCCTCATCACCCAACGGGTAGTACAGCAAAAGAAGATCTTCCGTAAGGATTGGCTCATAAACAAAACCGTTTTTTGGGTTGACGGAAAAGCTGACACCGAGATATTCATGAGAAAATACAACGTTCATTGCATCCTCTTCGCGTGGCCGAGTCGCATGATCCGTGGCTCCATCAGCGATAGGGGAAGCGGACTCTTCTACCGCATCCAGAGAGAGAAGCGATGACAGAGGTGGGCACCCGGGCGCGGAAAGCGGGAATAGCGCATCGATGGAAGTTCCCTTCACAATTGCGTCCAAAGCAGCACTACCAACAACAATCTTATTCCCCGGTAAGACATCTCCTTCGAGAACAAAAAGAGCATCAGATGCGCCCTTATTCCCTTTTTTATTCTTTTCCTCATTCGTGCGCACGGATACAGAGGAGGGAAGGCTAAACACGAGCATGTGACCCCCGTACTGATACTTCAACCTCAGACAACCCCTTTGGGAACCCACTGGGGTGCCGGGCAGACGCACTCCATCTACCAAAGGCACCAAGCGGCACGCATCAAGTAACATTTGTAAATCACCTGAATTCAGTTTCTCTACCGTGTCTTTTTCGTTTTCCGCCCTCAGAGGTGATGTCAAACACTTTGTAAAAACAAACGATAAAATGTATGGCCCATTTCGACCAAAAGCAATAACGATTTCCTCCTCCGGAATGACAACGGCATGGGTAAAGCATCCAGACTCACATGAAAAGCCTACTTCCTTTACAGGCCGTACCGCTGCTCCATTGGTACCTATCGATTTTAAAATAGGCATATCCTGAATATACTGCGTATAAAATGCCACAAGTTCTTCGGTTCCTCTAGGCTCCTGAACAACATGCAGGCGAGACCCATCGCATACAATAAAATTGTTTTTTTCTGATAATACACCTTCTTTGACACTCTTACAATGTAAAAATGGTATAGCAGCCAAATAAGGTGGGTAATAAATGGGCGGTGCGGCGGACCACCCATCTGGGAGTTTTTCCACAACTACTTCCACTGGAACGGCTTGTGCGGCTCGTGGCGTCGAGGAAGACAAGTCTTTCAGAGACTGCGTCTTACTGGCCCCCTTTTCCTTTAATGACGGTACCCGCCTCATTTGTCGATAGGCTGCAAAGATAAACAGGAGAATTCCTCCCGCAATCAAACGCGTCATGTTTGTACCAGAAGAAGAAGAAGAAGAAGACAGCATTTTTTTTTCCTGCCAGTTTTTCTTTTTTGACCGGCTTGTCCCCGTCGCCACTCTCTATTTATTCACGCACCTTTTTCTTTTCTTTTTTTATTTTGTTTTGTTTTTGTTTCTTCCTTGACTTCCCACCAAAATTCCCCTCCTGCCGGTGTTAATGCCTGACTACTTCTCTACACCCGACGACTATTTACAAAGAGACATGACGTCAAGAAGAGAGAACATCCCGGTCATCCAAAAGAAAAAAAAAAAAAGAAAAAAAAGAAAAATAATTCTCCCATAAAGTCGCACAGAAACAGCAAAAGGCATATATGCATATATATATAGAGAGAGAGAGAGAGAGAGAGAAAAAAAAAAACAGCTGATAACCACAGATTTGGGTGAAAATTTACCTTCAAAATACAATATACTTCTACACGTGACAACTTTTTACATCGGGACTCCTCCCTACCCGTGCCCCCTGTTCCCAGCAAAAGTAATCACATGCATTCTAAAAACAAAAAAAAACAAAACAAAAATCAGAAACAAGAAAGAAAAACAAAATGAAAGGAAAAAAATGACACACACACCCACACAAAAAAAAAAAAAAAAAAAAAAAAACGAACAAAAACAAATAAACACTAATAGGAATATAAAATATAAACGCAAATATATTCAGATATTTTCTCATCGGCTAGCACCATGACCGGTTGGACGTGAAATGGTCATCCTTGCCGTGGGTGAATTATCACAAAGCCTTTTCATCACATTCCGGCCACGAACACAACGGCGCAGCTCCTTTTCATATGTACGTAAAACGTTATCCAAAAAAGATCCGGATTGTTCCGCCATTTCAGCCTTCGTTTCGTCCTCGGGACGGTTCGTCCTTATAAATGTCCACTTCTTCTTTTGATTCCCCTTCAGAAATTTTCTCCCACTCTCCCGCAAATTATTCTGTGATGAGTCCAGAACGGGTTTTGGACCTTCCGCCGATAAGCCCTCCGATAGTTTCAAGGAGACTGGGCTCGGCGGTGACACGGAATTGCCGGAGAAACATAACTCCCCACTAAAGTTTTTGAAATCATCCCGTGCGCCCTCAATACCACTACCAGCACCATTACCGTTATTATTATTATTATCATTTGAGCACGTGGGGGTCCCGCGGTGCTTCTTCTTCTTAAAGGAAGGGGGAGTCGGCACATTCCCGGGCCTCCACCATTCAATCGTGGAACTCATCCCCGGCAAAGGTGTCGTGCGGCACATTTGTCGAGCCGATCCTCGGCCAGATATTGTTTCCCCAGAAAAACTTGTTCTAGCCGTTGCGGAAGCGTATTCCCTCTCACGAAAGACACAGGGCACTTCCCGCCGTGGGCGCCATTGCTTTTTTTCTTCGAGTGCCACTAACTGGAGGCTGACAGAAGGGGGCGACGGCGTCCCCTTGCTGCGGTTGCAATTAACCTCCTCAGATGCCACCCCAACAAAGGCACTGGGCTGCGGCAACGTCAACTCCGTTTCACCCAATGGAACGAGACTACCGCATTGATACATGTTTGCAGCAGGCAGCAGCAGTGACCCTTTCGCTAACTCTTTCAAAGAGGAATTTCGACTATCCTTCAGTTCCACTTCAATTCGGGCGCATTCCTCGCACCTTTTCAAGGCCGGGAAAGGGGGAGGTAAAGAAAAAGGAATCGTAAAACACTGAGGTGTTTTTTCCGCATACGCTTTAATCTCAGTTCCATCCGTTTCATCCAAGAGGCTTCTCGGTGGGAGCCGATCCAGACGAAGCTGTCCCGTCTCTTTGCCGTCATAATCAAGGATCTTTACCAAGTGGTCACTTCCACACGTAACGACAGCACTCAAACCGGGAAACCATTTCATAAAAGTTATATAACCATTATGCGGCGAAAGTGTTTGAAGTAAAATCGGAAAGTGCAACGTCCTAAAATCGTCATTCATGCCCCAAAGGGCATATCTACTTCGATTCTCAAAGGAGCAGCGCCGAAAGCCAAATCCCTGTAGAAAAGGACAACAGGAGTATATAAACAAACTTCCTTTTTGATCCGCCACAAATAGACGGTGCAAAACATCATCAAATGATATCGCAGTGGATGCCCCACTCGCCTTTTCATCTGCAGCAATGGCCTCAAGCAGGTTTGTAAAGCCCATTTTTTGCCTTTCTTTCTCCCCCAGTTTTTCTGAGAAATCTGACGACTCGCGATGGGGATATTCTTCTTCGGGTTCGGTTGCTGACCTCAAAGGGGCACTGAATGAGGAAACCTCTGCCTGCTCCCGGCGATCCGGCGAACAACGGGAAAACGAAAAACTTTTGACCGTTTTCCTTCGCCAAAAGCTCGGTGAAGACCGTCCAACGAAGAAAGAGACCAATGGCGTATAACTTTCTTCTGCAGGCGGTGTCGACCAAAGGGTGAGCTCACCATCATCGCTACTCGTAGCTAAAACGGGGTATGTGCCGAGCATAGCCGTTGTGCGCACAGGGACATTCAATTTAACCGAAAAAAAGGTCAATTTTGTCTGCTTGTAATCAACAAAAAAGAGAGTATGTTCATCGCAACACGCAATTAGGCCCGCTTCATCACTCAATGACAGGGCACGCAATGGAAGGCTAGAGAGCCCAATATTAGAAATAGAATGCCCCGAATCCTCTTCATGAAGAAGGGTAAGAAAACCATTGTTGGAAATACTCACAAGCATTTTGTGTTTCATACTAAAGAGCATTTCCTGTGCATTGACCTCATGCATTGCAAAGGTTTCCAACAGAACAAAATTTTTAGACGAGCGAACTTCTACCGTACCCCCCGCTATGGCAAAGAAGAGACGGTTCCGTGGATAGTCCAGGCAGACAGCAATAACTTCTTGCTGCCAATAAGGTACTTTTATATGAAACGAACGATCAAATAAACGTCTCCGAAAGCCATCTACGGCGTCCCAAACAGATGTACGCGCCGATCCCTGAAGAAAAATCGTGCTGTGGTATGGATCATAAAAAGCGGCGTGCACAACCTCAACGTCAGCGGTGTGACCATCGCGGCGATGATTGTATCGAAGACAGTAAATGGCTTCAGGTGAGCTACACACAACTTCCTGCGTATTCGGAAAAAACCCAATGGAACGAATGCATTTAGAATTACCTTTGCGCAAGGCTTGAAACAAAAAAGACCGATCGCTTCTGTTAATTGCCTGATCGCTATACATATAATCTACATCCATATCCTCCATAGCCGTTCCGTCGGCATATAATGTCTGAGAGCACCGAAGTGCACGTAAGTCCCATACTTTCATCATCCCCATACTATCGCAGGTTATTATTTGTGGCAGACCCGGTGCATTGCAAAGTCCAATTACATCTGCTGTGTGTGGCCTTGCTCCCTCGTCTCTGAAGGTAGCCCCGGGAGTCGCTGATGAGGATCGCACATCCCAGAGTAAAACACGATTTGAATAAGACACGCTTGGCAGACAGTCGCAATTTCGATTGTACTCTAGAAACTTAATCGTGTCATGGGGAAGTCCAACAAGAATGGGACGACCAGTTTCAATGTTTGTAGCAAAGAGACGGCAATCAAACCCTGTAGAAAAAATCCACTCATCCGTAACCGTAAAGTCCGTGATGCCGCCGGTGTCAGGCTTATGGAGTACGTCATACGCGTGTACCCGTGATATTTCCAGTAATGACCGTTGCTTGGGCAGCTGCCAATGCACAATTTTCCCATTGCTGCTGCATGTAAAAAAGGAGTACGGGAATTTCCATGGCTGCGTACGAATCCTTCGAATTGTATCTCCCAAATACAATGGGGAAAGCGTTCCCATACGATGCACCGAAACGGCATTCCACCAACCACGCAACGTCTTGTCATTTACTGAATAGGCAAGCAAAACATCTGGAACCGGTAAATATTCAATAAGTTGAGGGTGATTGTTGTCAAAATCCTTGAAACTAAACCGCTTCACCTCACTAAAGTCCTCCTTGCTCACCAATAAAAGCGGGTCTGCCCGCGATGCGATGGCAAACACGGACTTGTGGTCTGGAAGTGTATGGACCAGCCGAACGAGCTTCTCCTGAGATGAAATGCGGGAAAGAGAGTATGAACGCATTTCTTCTGTGATGATGGTAATACTTTGCGTAGCCTCCTCCACAGCCAGCTGCATGATATCGTCCCAGGAGACAAGCCCATCGCTGTCGCTATCAAGCCTGTTAAATAAATTCTCAAATGCATTTATATCCGTCCACGAACCCGAAATATGTTGATGCGACGCACCCATCTTCCACGGGGACATGTAAAGACCGTCCCTGAGCGCACCCAGCGCATCCTTTTGCGGCATCGAAGAAAATGAGTTATTGGGTCTACCTGCAGACAACATCAAAGTTTTTTGAGGTTGTTTCGGCACAGTTCCCTTCACTATGCCGCGCGGACTCATTTGGGGTGACGCAGGCGTTTCACCTCGCGAGGCCAACCAATTACGTTGCGATAAGCCAAAACAATCAGAATCCCCACGCTTCTTCCCAATGTGACGTAACAACACATTGAACAGAGTGTCCATCGTCATGCCATTTGGATAAGGAGCAAACTCCTCCTTGAGAGCCTCCAAGTCATGAATGTTTTCGGCGAGTAGCGGCGATATCTTGCACTTGTCGCTATCTTTTGCCCGCAGGACAATCCCCCTCTCCACTGGTGAGTCAAAACCCCACATCGTTTCCTTCACAATCCAAACCAAACAAACACAACAAAAAAAGGGGGAAAAAAAAGTCAATTAACAAAAAATAAAAATAAAAATAAAATGGCAACTGACGGCATCCCCCACACAAAACATACAGTGACATAGAGAACACCGGACAAGAAACACGAGCCTCAACATATGCATGCATGCATGTTACGAGAAGCGACGGAGAACAGGAGTTGAGGGCCGGCTTCTTCTCTTCTCACGCAATCCTCTTTCCTTCTGACACTCTTTTTCTTCACTCCTCGCAAAGACATCAGCTGACAACACCACTGGACCTTGCGCAACAACAGCAGCTGAAGAAAAGAAAAGAAAAAGAAAGATCTAAAACGGTTTGTAAGAAGAAAAGGAGGAAAGCAGCATTTTTATCTATCTACATGAGGCAAAAATGAAAACAGCGACAAAAACAACAACAACAAGAGGTCATATTGCAGCTAACCACCATGGCGCCAGACGACAACATTGGCGCCATCCAGCTGAAAGTGACAGAAGGAACGTGTCTGGTGAGTCACGTACGTGGCAAACGAACGCCCGTAAATAACATGCCACGTCCCTCCAAAAGTGCTTTCCACATTCTTCTTTATCATTTCCGCAATGTCCCTCAGCGCCGTGCGCTCCAATTCGCGCTCCAGTTCTTTTCTAGCGCCCTCCTCCTTCCTCCACGTGTTGCGTGTGGGAGCCAGCACAAACTTCTTGTACGCCTCCACAGCGATGTCGATGATCTTCTTCAGAGTGTCGTCCGGAACATCAATGTAGACTGCCACACGGGAGAGATTCGCAACGCGCGGGTCCGCCTCCAACTCCGGGCTCATCGCCATGGAGGAGTGGCTGCTTACACGGCCCGTCGAACTCCTAAGGCCGGAACGTCGCCTCCCCGTGACGTTGGATGTACTCGATGCCGCCATGCCTTTAATCAATCACCACCCGCCGCCTGTCCCCTTTTAAAATTATATAAATAAATATATACATACATATTTTATGTATATTTTCCACATCGTGCACGTGTGTGTGCCCGTCATGACGAGAATGAAGACATCCCACGACAACGCCAGAAAGGAAGCAAAAAGAAAAAAAAAAACAAAAGAAAAAAAGAGAGAAATGAAAACAAAAAGGACATCGCACACCAGCAGAAAAACGAGGTCCACAGGCGCCCTCCCGCCCCCCTCAAAAAACAAACAAACAAACAGGAATGGTACGACTTATCTCAACGGCGTTTTCTCACAATAATTTACCGGACACTTCCCCCCCATCCTTTGCGTGGCCTCTATTGTTCGTCTCACAGAGAAGAAGAAGAAAGAAATAATAATAATAATAATAATAATAATAATAATAATTTCCGTGAGCAGCCCAACCCTTCTTTCAGAACGCAGCACCAATGATCACTCCGATAGTGGCGTCCGATACAAAATCGAAAAAAGTTGCGTAAAACAATTCGGTTGTTGGCACCCAAATGTATATATATAGTTATATACTTATATACACAAGTGGCCAATAAACAAAAGCATAAAACCGAAGCATAAGGGAGCATGACAACAACACCAACAACAATAATAACGATAACAGTGATGTACTCTCTATTAACTCGGGGCTTCTTCGGTAAATTAAATCACCCATGTAAACTATTGCGTGAAAACAAGTAAATGCGTGTAGAAAAAAGAAAAGGTAAAATAAATAAATAAATAAACAATAAATAAATGACCGCAAGAGCTCTAAAGACAGCCGGAGCACCCCTCCATTTTGCCATTTCGAGGAATTAAAAATAAAATAAGACAAAATGAAATAAAAGCCGCACATGTATACATTTTTTGTTTTTAATTTTTCTCCCTTCCTCCCCTCCTCCTCCTCCTCTCATTTTCCCCTTTTTCCCTCCCACCACCTCACTTGTACGCATCGATGCGGCAACTGATGACTTTAATTTAATTTATTTTTTTATTTTTTAGTTTGATCTAAAATACACTCAATAAAAAAAAATACGCAAGAAGGAGCACCAACAGACTCAGTTGTGCTTCCCACTCTAGTTGAATATCTTGTCATGATCACAGGGCCCTCTTAAGACTTCTGCGCAGGGAAATGACGTTAATGTCAAAAGAAGCAAACACTCAAAGTAACTGATAAAAATATACATGGAGGGGGAAACGCACAAGGCGGCGGCCTTCCCAGCAGCATCTCTATCCCATGTAATCCATACGAAGGGGAAGCCAGCGGCGCCTTGATCGCCCATCCCCACCGCTTGAATTTGTCCCCGAGGTTTGCCCCTCGGCTGGCGCAGGTGCCACCAACCGCGCGGGGCGCACAAAGCGGCTCAAGAAGACGTTTTCATCCTCAATAAAAATTTGTCTTGGAATATTTCCTGTTACTACGTCCTCCTCTCGCGGTGGCTGTTCATTATCGGTGTCATCGTGTGGGACCCATGGCAGCTCACCAACAAATGTCATCACGTGCTGAGAGCGTGCTTGCAGCGGCCCACGCTGACGAGAGTCTTCCTCCTCGAGGGACAGGGAGCTCAGTGCCGTCGAGCGTGTCAGCCCGCCGTGCGTTGTTGCCGCAATGGACATTGTTGAGGGCGCATCATTCCGCGGGGTCTCACTGCGGGGGAGCTTTCTCTGCATGACGCTTTTGAGAGAAGTACTCTAGCTTACTGTCTTCCCTGCAGAAGACAGGGACACACACGCCACCAAAAAGGCAAGAAATAAGAATAATAAAAAAAGATAAATCAGCAGAATGCAAAGAACACCCAAAAGAAATAAATTTATTGCAGTAAAAGGAGAAATGGAAAAATAAAAGACAGGCCTCACTGTTACTCCGTTGCGCAGACGCTCCGACAATTACAAACGCACTCCTTTTGTAATGAATCACACACACAATACACACGCCCAACAATGTGTGTATGTCTGTTGGGAGGGAAAACAACAACAACGAGCAAAAACTCATGCAAGCATTAAAACGAAAAGGAAGGGACTAAAAAAAAAAAAAAAAAAAAAAAAAAAAAAAAATGAACAACAGCAGCTACACCAATCACCAGCAATAAATATATGCACTTAGGACTCCGATTCGTCCATGCGATTGATGTTGATGCGATATCAATAGGAAACAATGACCCCAACAAAGGAGAGCGGCAAGGGGGTGCCAAAAAAAAAAAACTTTCAGGTCCAGAGCCAATACCCCACCACCTCTCGGCGTCAACACTTCCCAGACCAAAGGCTTCTCCTTCACGAAATAAGAAAAAGAAAATTTTCTAAGCCACGTAGAAAGCCAATATTTTCTTCCGCAAAGTTCAGGCGTCGATCACTTACTCGAGCATAGTCAATCAGGTAGACACGCACATCAGCAGCGTCGTTTTTGCCAACTTCGTCACTTACGCGGCTGACGGCATCGTAAAGCAGTAAAAGAGATGTTGAAACAAAAGCGGTCCTTTCCAATAATGCACAGCCCACTGAGCTGGTAAAAAAAGAGAGTAGTTTCTCAACGTGCCGACAGCACGCTTTCAACCGCGCGGACAAGACCTCACTTTCGCCGCATTTATTCCCCGACTCTTCTTGTTTCATGCTGACCGCAGAGGAAAAAAAGGCCCGCAAACAGCGTCGGTGATCTTCTTCTGTATGTAAGAGATATCCTATGTCTTTTTCACACGTTTCCCTTTCAATGCATTGCTCGTTCGATATGGTGCGGTAGAAGTAGTGAAGAGCACCACACAGACGAATGGCTAATGGCTGGATCAGTCGCTTTTTTTTTATGCGAGCCATCTTCTCCGGCGGCGTGTGTGGAGAGTGACGGATGTACCCGATTTTAATGTCTGCCACACATGGTAGAAGCATCCCGTCTGTTACATCGATCAAACAGACCGACCAGCGAGCTGTGTCCATAACTTCACTGTAGCCATGGGTGTGAACACTTGCCTCTCGCAGTTCTTCGTGAAATGCTTCCAAAAAAGGTCTATTTTCTTCCTTTTCCACAGTTATCCAAACGCCCGAATTTTCTTCCTCAGGAGATAAAACTGCCACAAGTTTTGGCGCCATTGCAGCCAGTTCACACATCGTCTCGTCAATTCGAAGTGCCATACCAAGGTACATGAGCACTTCCCACCCGGTAGACTTTTTCGTAATGGTCGCGGAGTCGTTGGGAGCCTTCGGTCCTCGTTGAATAACTCCCTTGTGGCCGCCAACGACAATGGGCTCGTCTTCCGGTGCGTGGGAAGCCGACTCACAAGTCGCCATCAGCTCGTGTCTAATAACTAAATGGTTTCAAGCGCGCCCTTTTTTTTTTTTTTTTTGCTGTGTGCGTGCGGGCAAAGTACTAGAAAAGAAAAAAGCAAAAGGATAAGAGATCAAAATTATCACTGCACAACCCAGGAGGAATAAACGCAGACACACAAAATTGAAAGTCCATTGCCGCTGGCAGATGGAGGTAACATTCTCAAATGGTCCTTGCTGAAAATGCCTGTGCGTTTCGTGGTTTACTTGCGTATGTGTGTAAGTGTGTGGGCCCATTCTCAACAGACACCGCTGCTCTTGCGCTGTTGGCGGTATGAGTAGCGATGGGGAGTACCGGGTCAATAGTTAATGGCATAAAGCCGCTTTCGGGCCACTGGGTTGATTAGACGCTGGATCCAATCATGCACCCCCCGCGTTTTCCGAGGCAATTTTCTAAGAACCGCAACAGGTGTCTCAAAGAGCGGGTCATTTTGCAGCTTCTCCTCCGCGGTAAAGATGGGTTCCCGACCGACAAATTTCTTTCTTTTTGCCTCGTCGCTCCGGCAAGAGGCCGTTGTGCTGCCAATACTTTCACTCACTTCGCTCATGTCTGAGAAGTCAATTTTATCTTCATACTCACACTTGTGTCTCTTTTGGGGGGTTTCTCCTTCTTCGTGCTGCTGCCGCGGCTGTGCGTCCCCTTCTTCCCCCAGATCATACTTGTCACTCTCATTGCCCCCCAACAGAACTTCACTTCTCACGTTTGCATCGCTCAAGTATGGCCCATCATCGCCGCTGTTTTTCTCATCATCATCATCGTATTCTTCGTCGTCGTGATGCCGCTGAACCGCCACCACCACACATTCGTTCGGCGGAAGATATGGGATTTCCCTTTTTAGAAGCTGGCGCCACGGAACGGGATTTGAGTTCGGCGCGACAAGCTGGATGTAGCACACCGTTGATTTTTCCGCGTCCTTCTTCTTCTTCGCGGGCACTGCTGTTGCAAAGACAAACTTCGGTTTGCTGCGGTCAAAGGCCATAATAACACGTCTTCGAGGCAACAAATCCGCTACACCAAGACGGCCCTTGCTTCGAAGCTCCGCCTTACTAAAAGGCGAAACCTCCAGCCCGCGTGAGGCGCATAATATTTTTACTACCTGGAGCAATGGGGCCTCGCGCAGATCCATCGCCGCGGTGTTGCTCTGTTGTGTCAATATCTCCGTCTTCACTCCTCCTTGCGAGAGTATCCCTGACTGTGTACTTTTTTGCTGCTGCTGCGTCATGGCGTTGTAGTCTTCACACACAACGCTGACGGCCTCCTTCGCCTCTTCAATCGCGATGGGGCGCACCTGCAGCTCGCTCATCACCATGTTGAGTCCATGTAGCGGAGAAAGATGCGGCTCGCAAACAATGCCCCAGTAGCGATGCACCCGTTTTGGGGCAAAACGCCCCGGAAGACGTTTCGCCAAGATCTCCGCCCTAGGCGGCTCCAACAGGTGGCGCTGGTCGCTGATAGCCCCGACGATGCGTTGGCTGATGCGCCACGTGCGTGCGCGTTCCTCCTCGTCTTTCCACGGAGGCGGACAGGCCGGGATGTTGTGCCAGTACACTTGGGTGCCAAACTCTGGCATCAGCAACAACAACAGCCCCCACCCCTACACCTCTTCCGCAAAATGAACGTGAAACAACCAGCCAACCAACAACACAAACACAGAAAGCACGCAGATATAAAAAACAATAACCACAACAAAACAAAAAACATGTTTGGTAAACAACAATCCAAAAAAAAAAAAAAAAAAAAAGCAGTACAATATAATGATCAACGAATTCAATTCGCATACACACACTGAGAGAAATTTGGTAAACTCCTATATGTATATTGTCTCACGCAGTTTTGGCAAGGTGGCGCGTCACATCCTCAAAATTAAGTTTACCATCGTGGTCGCCGTCAATAATGGCAAACACATGCGACAACACCGCCAATCGTCTATCACCATCGTCCTGTGGCATCGTCGATGAATCATCCCCGGCCTGCTCCACCATAAGACCAGTCGCTGATCCTCCGCTCATGGGCGGATAAAGCCAATCTACCTTCTCCGTGGCGATTAGGTCGTCAAGCGTCACATACCCCTTTGACCCGGCAAGGGCGTGAAACTGCAGCCAATGACGGGCTCGCACAACACCAGAGAAAGCACTGTGCATGTCTACCGTGGCATATTCTCCATCTTCCTCTGCAACACCAAATCCGACCGCGTCCGCCCCCATTGTATCATGATATGTGACGGCAAATCGGACAAATTCCTTCTCATTAATTCGTCTTCGCAGAGCGGAGAAATGAAAACTCTGTGCCAGAGGCGTGCCACCGTCATGATGCTTATCTTCCTCCGCAAGACCGCCACTTCCTACAATCCCATCCTCTTCTCCGGTAGGGCCCTCATTCCCACCTGTGCTCTTGTCTTTTTTGTCAAACAGCATGTGCACAACGCTCTCCTCTGGCCACTTTCCCCAAAGCACGTACCAAGCAAGCCGGAAACGGGAGATAGAGAGGCCATCATCCAAACGGTAGAGGGCAAATACACACTGCGCGTATTTGCGCAGCTCCCCGCTGGAACGATACATGACGCTGCCCTACAAGAGACAAGAATGCAATCAAAAACCAAAAAAACCAAAATAATTTAAAACAAAAAACAAAACAAAAAAAAAGTACAGCAAACATAATCAACACACGCATTTTTTCCCCTCATTTTTCTTCTCTCCATTTCCCGGAGAGCAACAAACAAAAAACATAAAATAGTAATAATCATAATAAAAAAAAGGCTCATTTTTCTGTTTGTTTCCCTCCCTTTCATTTTCCTCTTGTACCAAACACATTGTGGTGCTGTATTTGGGCCTCCAAAGTACATTAAAAAAAAAAATAAATAAAATGCATCGCTACAGTAAAGAGAGCGCCATGCGCGGGACCCAACTCGCAGCCCCTTCCGTCACACACTTGATGCTCACTCGCGTTTGCTCCTTCCCCTCTGTCCCAAAGGTTGGAAAAATTTGCTCCCATTCCCCACCGGAAGGAAACAAGTTAACAACAAGAAAAACGGCCAGAACTGTGAGCTGCTGCTACACTCCTCTCCCCTCCCCCCCCTCTCTTTCCCTCATTTACTTCAGAAAATAATATAATTTCAAAACAAACAAACAAATTAATGGTTCACCCTGCCGGCTATCATATCAGAATTTTCACTGAGATAATTTTTCTTCATTTATTTTCTTTCCGAATGGATGTGTCATTCAAACCACCGCTAGCTCGAATTGCGGCAACTTCTCGGACGGTGCGAGGGATGGCGCCAGAAACGAGTGCTGCTTCAATCGCTTAAGCTCGGGCTTTTGCAGCGCCTCTTCCGTTTTTCGGACGTCATCCTTGATGGCATCCACAAGTGCTTCCAGGGAGACAAAGGCCCCCATCTCGCGAAGATCTCCCAGGACGAGAATATTCACAACAGCACCGTAGAAATCCTCAGCAAATTCATGTATAAAATACACCTCTGCTGTGAGATCCACCCCATGGAAGTGTGGGTTGTAGCCAATAGACATGGAAAAGGGATATGGCCCCTCACCACAGTTTTCCTTCCCAGGAATTGCGATCACGCTTCCCCACCCAAACAACACAAGGTTCTTGTACGGCTTCAACTGCGCCCTGACGTTGTCATCAAGCTCCAGGTTGGCTGTGGGGAACCCGAGCTGCGTGCCGCCCCGACCATAGCCGTGTATCACCGTTCCGGAAAGCAGAAAAGGCTTGAAGGCTTCTTTATTCGAATGATTTTGCATGTGGCTCTTTTTTAACTTCCCCCCACAAAAAATAAAATAAATAAATAAAATAAAATAAAACCAAAACCTTTTTTTTTTTGTTCTTTTTGCGTTCGTAATGAAAAGAAAAAAGGAATGGTGTGAATGGGCACAAGTCAGTATGCATGTGGGCACAAAAATCGCAGCTGTTGTCCCCAAACGGACGCCATCACCGCAGGATTTACTTGACAGGCATTCACATTAGAAATATACAAATTCACATATGCGTACAAAGAAACAATAAAAGTGCAAAAGGCACCCCCCAACCAAACTGTATTAAGAAAAAAAAAGAAGAAAAAAAAAAAAAAAGAAAAAAAAGACAACAAACAAACAAAACATAATGGACACAAGTGCGCCAATAAAAGAAAAATATATGCACACAGACAAATAAGAAAAAAAGAACTCCAAGAAAGAAAAGAGAAAAATAAAAACAAGCGAACAACAACAGGCAAACTTCTCAATGAAAATAAACCAAAAAGAAAACTCGACGAGAAGCCACGCCACAAGAAACTCCCAGGGCAAGACGAGTAAGGAACCGATTAGTGAACGGGGAAATACATCTCCCACACTTCTTCCTTTGCGTCTACCGGGGTTATGCGCCTGCGTTCTTCTGCAAGACGTTCCCACAGAGACAAAAGTACTACATTTTAATTTCCCCTCTTTTTTAATTTTCGTCATGCATCCTCTTCTTTTCTTCTGGCGTTTCTTCGCCACAGACAGGCGGTGAAAGCATCAAAGAAGCAAATAAATGCTCACTGCCGCGGATTCACAACTGCAGCAGCCCATTCGCACCAAAAATCAAAAATCAAAAAAAAAAAAAAAGAAACTGTCAAAAACAACTAAAAAGAAGTGAACGCCCACATTAGAATAATAATAATAATAATAATAATAATAATAATAATAATAATAATAAAACATATAAAAGAGGGCATCCCAGACATTTTATTTTATTTTATTTTGTTTTTCCCTAGTGACTCAATCCAAATAAATGTGTGCGGGGGACCACAGCAAGGCGGACCAATGTGCAGTGTACATTAAGTCTTAGAATGCTCATAAATGAAGAACAACATCAAAGTAATAGCCAATAAAAAGTAAAATGGAGAGATAATAATAATAATAATAATAATAATAATGAGACGTATACATGCGGCACCACCCTCGGTACATTAAAGAGTGTAAAATGATCCCATCAAACTTTTATGTCAATATTGTAAACCAAAAACACAAACTGACACAACGCAAAGAAGATCAAAATGCAAAAAAAAAAAGAAAAAAAAATGAATGAATGAATGCGCAAGCAAATAAGGCACACGGCCAAAATGGCAAGGGGAGAGTATGATTCTACATTTGTATTCCCTCCTCCCCTTAAAAAAAAAAAAAAAAAATTAAGCAGAAAATTCCTCAATCAAACCTTCTCCCCCTTTTTTGTTTGTTTGTTTGTTATCGTTTTTGAGTTAATCTACACTCGCCATTTACTACCAAAATGATATATATATATATTAATCTGTTTGTGTGGCCGTAAGGAAAGCAAAGAGAGAAAAATACAAGTTTTTTTTTTTTTTTTTAGTTGCTATTTTCCCTTTTCATATGAATTCAGAAGAAAAATAAGGCATAAAGGGCTCTGCTCCTCTCTTCAACTGTGGATAGAGCTAAATTCCCTCCAACTACATATGTGGGCAGTCGGGTTCAGCCTACCACAAAGAGATGAAACAATAATTCCGTCGCTGATGGACGAGAACTCGTGTTCCTTCGGAGACATAGGCTAATAAAGTCTGCGGCCTGAGAGTCCATCATGTCGAACGGCACCTGAGGGCTGAGGACACCACGACGGACCTTGTCAACAAAAGTATTGACATCATTCAGTTCCTCCTCGGGCCACGGGAAGCGGCCTGAGAAGCAAAAGCAAAGCGTGATACCCAGTGCCCATATGTCGTTTTTCGGGTCAACAACTCCTGAACAGGCCTCTGGCGACATGCACGCGGGTGTTCCAAAGCAGTTTTTGAGTATCACAGTGCCCGTCGCAGAACCCGAGTCATCCGATGTGTGCACCACACTTCGAGGAGCAAAAATGCCTGCGGTAGTCGCATTTGAGGAGTTAGAACAAAACTCGTTTCGCTGCATGGCAAACACCACAGCCCCACCAAAGTTACTGAGCTTACACACGCCATCAATGTTGACTAGCACATTGTTTGGGGAAATGTCCCGATGAACAACCTGACGCTTGTGCAAATACTGAAGTCCACGAAGAATATCACCCGTATACCGTCTAATGGTGTTATATGGAAGACGTCGAAATGTCCTCACAATCGCAGAAAGAGAGCCCCCAGAGACAAACTCAGCAATGATATATAAATACTCGTCCTGGAAAAAGCTACTTATATAACGAACAACATTTTTGTGACGCAAGCTAGACAGCATTTCAATCTCAAAGCGTACACTTTGGGCCCACGAGTTATTTTCACCCCTGTCACGGAATGGGTATTTCTTTACGGCAACAATGTTGCCATTCGGGTGAAGGCCGCGGTAAACCGTGCTAAAGGTTCCACGACCCAGAGGCTCATAAACGTCAAACACGTATTTACTTCCCTCATTTCCGCCATCGTTCTTGCTGCTCTCTTGGAGATTATGAACGTCTGTCCAATGATGGGGAACAGCTTTGTTGCCAGAATCCACCTCAGAAAAGGTGACAGACGCTGCTGTTGAGCGAGAAATATAGCGAACGCGGACCTGCTGTGGTTCACCAGGATCACATATTGACTGAAGTGGTATTGTCGAGGTTCGTTTAACCTCAGCGTCATGAGTGGCAATGACCGGTGACATGGGGACGGCGAAGCTGGGATTGAGTTCTGAAGGGGTATTACTCGAGTAAAAGAAATCGTCGGCTTCAGTGATGCTGTCACAACGCACACTGGGTGTACGGATGTGCGTCTCACTGAATTTTTCACTCCTTAAGCCATTTACTTCGTGCCCATCCTCAAAAAAACGAGCCGCGTGATAATCTCGCGTAACATTTTCTTCGTTGCCCTCATTGTTCCCAGAAACTTCACGGCGGCGATGTATACACTGCTGTTTCTCCCGCACACAATATTTATCCAGAAACCTCACCGCCTTTGATTCCAGAGGCTCCCAACGCGGTTCCTTACGCACGTAGTTCTCTGTGGAGGAAAGAATTGTATTAATCGTTCCCTTTTCCTGCATCTGAAGGAAGTACTCACATAGACGAAGTAATCGGCTCACGTTGTGGTCCATTTCCACAATTCCAGCCAGTTTTTGTGCGGCGTCTGCAAACTGTCTTCCACACATTAAACCAAAGGCCACCGTTAACGGCTTGTAGTATTCCCGTTTGGTGTCAAGGTCTTCTCCCTCCTCTGGTATTTTGAGCTCATAGAGATAGATGCGATCCTTCCCACGAATCGTCTCCCTGCAGATGACATCCACCGGCACAGCCATCATGCAAACACGAAAGAGATCATAGCACGACTGAAGCATAATCAACGGGCAGTGGAGAATCATGCACAGCTCCGCCACACGGTATGCCAATTGAAGCTCTTCCCCATATAAATACGCAAAACGGTGAGATCCAATATCGCTTACACCAATCATAAGCAAACTCATATGCATCGCAATGCCCCAATTCAATGGTGTAGATGAAGCAGCCGCCCACTCGGATTCAAGCTTAGACAGTTCTGACACTAGCCGCAAGGCACAATTACGAGGTTGAAACAAATTAACACAATTGGTACCGGACGGGGTGTAAAAGACTACAATCACAGAGTCCAGGCAAATATTAAATGAAAAACCATTTTCTTCCTTCGCCACACGTAAAACAATCCGTAGAAATCGTTGTGACATCTCCCGCACTTGATTTACAGAGTCTCTTATTACAGAGGCATCAGAATTCAGCTCAAGTTTTGGTAAAAATAAACGACAAACCAGAAACGTTGTTTGCTGAAGCGAAAAACCGTAGTCATTCAGCATTGTAATCCGCGTTTCAGCAGCCTCAGAAACAGCGCATTCCCCACAATTCCCCACAGGCTGGAGAGCACGCTCATTCTCAGCCGTCAATGTCACGCTGCTACTCGTGGAAAGAATCAGGCTAGATAAACTCCTTGCGGGACACATAAACCGCCGGTGAGGGGGACTCAATTTGTTACTACTTCCCCTCTGCCCCGCTGTTTGCGTAAAACCAAAGTGGTTTCCACTCCCATGAGAGCGGCAAAGCCCACTGGTAAAAGTCGCCGCTTTTTTTTTCACAGAGAGAGGTGAATGTGCTTGGACCTTTATTTGAAGAGGATTTAAGTCTCCAGCAACTGCAAGAACATCTTCTTGTGGTGGGGAGGTCCCTGAGATGCGGCCGCCTTTTCTTTCCATGGTGGACACGGCAGTTGAGCTGTCGAGGCTGTGACCAGCCAAAACAGCCGATATGACATCACTCTGCACCGTGCTTGGAATGTATTTTTTGAGTTCATTCAGAGTATCCCCCAACAGCACGACTTTTTCGACTATCCCTTGAGAGAGCACTTCTTTTTTATTATTCTCCCCTCTGTTACAGTGCCAAAAGAAAAACGATGGAACGGGTTTTGGAGCCCCCGCCAACTGCTCCGGTCCGAGTGGCTCAATCTGTGTCAGCATTGGCGCTGCGCGACGGATAAATTCAAGCGTCTGTAAATAATTTAAAATTACACAACGCCAAGAAAATAACCACAGAATAAATGCACCCCCAATCACAATAATGATTAGAGCTAACAGAATCCCCATTACGCATATAAAACCCTCCTTTGAGATTGGGCCAATTTGACGGTGCTGCAGCTCCAAAAAATTTCGGTCACAAAAAGAATCATCGGACAAGCTAGCACCTACATAATGATGAAGCTCTTCTGCCACATTCGTGCTTGCCCAGTAGTGCAACCCAAAGAGCAATGCGATGAAGACAAAAGGAAGTAGAACCAAAGATATAAGCATGAAGTAAAGTCTTCGATACAGTCCTCGCCCGCGGACTGCTGGTTTAGGTCGGCTCAAAATGTAATGCCTTAAGGTAATGTTCGGTGCCGCCGTGTCCACTTCATCCCTCATGTAAGACGATCCCATATAATTCTCTCCGGTACTAAAACGAGAAAACGCCGGACTAAAGAAAGGCGTTTCTGAGCTCGATTTCACGTTGGGTAGCAACCGTTTAATTTCTAACTCATCACGGCCTGGATTTGATGGCGCAAACTCTGACTTAACTGCGATGGCTGCACCATCTACAGGACGTGCTTTTGGTAAGTGCGAAGACCCTGAAAAATTTGCCAAGGGAGATGAAGACATCATGACATCTCCATCAGCAATTTTTTGCTTGGACTTGTCCCGAGGTTCGTTGGAACGGGTGTCTGAATGAATGCCTCTATCTCCATCTGGGCTACGGATGGGTGAAAAAAACGCCTGCCTCAAGAAGAGTGCTCCATGCACGCTGGCCTGCCCATCCGTTGTTTTGCTCGAGCTAATCGGGCCACAAGGTCGCGTTGAGACGGCAGAAGACGATGTGGGTGAAAAGGAGAGAATCTGAATCTCTTCATTTCCGGTTGGCGGCCTAATCGAGCCGTTGTTTTTCTTCAACTGGAAACCAGACACGCCGTTTTGCTTTTTGGAGTCCGGCGGTACTTCCACAATCCCTAAGCCCATGGGGAATTGAGAATTTGATGACCCAAAGACAGACGAACTTTGCGTGGATGTCCGAGAAAAAACACGGGGTTTTTCCCCTTCACTACGGCTTCTGTCCATCTTGAGAAAAGTGAGAAATCACGCGCCACACTTCTCCTGGCAGGGGTGTCTTGTCAACTCCGAGAAAGGGCAAGAGGGTTGCTGTAGTGGTCAATCGACTTGGTCCCACTTATTCCCCCCTTTCCTTCTTCCTGAAAATTAGCCAGAATTGGCAGGAAGAGGGGAGAAGAAAAGATAAAAAAGAGTTTCCAGAAGGAAAACAACAAAAACAACAACAACAAGACAATATCAGGACAACACAAAGAAATACATGCGGACCCCCGTCAACAACAAGAAAGAAAAAAAAAAGAAAAAAAAGCAAAAACAACAACAACAACAACAACAACAAAAATAAAAACAAAAAACAATAGCAACAAAAACCACCAAGATAAAACAACATAATTGCACGAGCGCGCACACACCGCATGAAGCCGGTTGCAGTGGTGACACGGCAAGAGCAAATAGACTAACCAGAAGCTGACATGAGAGAAATGGAAAAATCCGTTTCTTTTTTTTACTGTTTTTTTTTCTTCTTCTCATACTCGTTTCGTTCTTTTTGTTTTGTTTCTTTCCCCTCCCCTGATTGTCTCATTCCCCTCTTCTAACCCTCGATTTTGTGTGAGAGGGAAAACAATGCGCAGAGAGTTGCCAACGCCAACCAATCAACCTTGCCGTGACTCCAGATGTCGAAGTCGTCCTAACGCTGTAATTCCCGCCATTCCAAATCCCAATACTTTTTTTTTTTTTCCCCCCATTTCCTTTTTTCCACTCGTCACTTATCTTTTCTTCGTGGATTCGTACTTGGCGGTCGCGTTTGCGATGGATAATTCATGACCCCCCAATCTCGTCGGTAGTTGTCTCTTCAATCTGCGTGACTCCTGCTGCTTCCAACATTTGTTTAAAGAGCCACTCCTCCTCTTCTGGATCCATACCATCATCGTCATTGGCAAAGACCCGCTCATCATCTTGAAAAGACTCATTATTATTTTGAGAAGGATTCCATAGATATTCCTCCAACTCCTGCAACTGTTCTTCTGTCATGCTACCAAATGTGCAGAGGGCTGTGGAAGCAACAGCTGCCGTAGTTGCCAGGCTCTCAACGGACGGCAGCTGTGTGTATGTCTCAGCGTTGCAATAGAGCTGCTTCAGCCCAGTTTCCAGCACCTCGCCTCGCTTCAACTCAACCGCATTCTCCTCCTCATTTTTCTGCTGAGTTTCTGTTGTGGTTGCCAGTGCTCGCAGAAATGAGGGAATAAAGGGCTCAGCGTCACTCGACAGCGTCGAGCGCTGGGCCAAACGAGACACCAACCTCGCCGTGGTCTCGTCGGTGCCTCCATCGGCGTTCATTAGAAGATAAGCGGCGACGGTGACTGATAGCGCACCACAAACCCCTTCCCGCGCACCTTTTTCTTTTTTATTTTTATTTTTTATGCCGCTCCCCTCTTTCGACTGCCAAAAAGCAAAAAACAAAAACAGAAACATTCAAAAAACGATCCTTGCGGCATCCCCCCCAGATATGTATATATATAGAAAAAACAGCAAAAAAAAAAAAAAAGAATTCATATATCATCTTCCGCGCTTTCAAGAATCATCTTGGATGAATTTAGCTCGGAAAACTTCACGGTATTCTGCCTAATGCTCCAAATCGCTCAATCTTCGGCATGTATCTATCAAGAAAAATAAAGCAAACACAGAAACCTTTGCCACCGATTCAAAAATTTCTGCGTAAGAGTGCTGCATGCTAATAAAACCCGAGTTTTGGAATAAACTTGCAAAGAACGCAGCTGCCATGCACAATACAAATATGCCAAGTCCCTTTAAAAGAGATATACACAGGGAGAAAGTGCATCTTTGAAAAGGGGAACTTAACCCACAAAAAACATATGTAAACTGGTTTCTCGTGAGTCTATGAAAAAGCTCCACACGGCTAAGCCACGCACCCAATCGCAAGCGATTCAAATTATTGAAATGGAGAAGCACCGAAACCAACTCAAAAGCTATCACCATAATCATATATATCGCGGCGTTGCCTTTATTAGACCATAAATAAATCGTTGCCCACTGAGAAACAATCACCATACAACGAAAAATAAGGGAAACGCTCGCTAATTCATGCCTATTTGTCCCATGAGAATCATTAAGTGTCATCCACTCTCCGTCAATCGTACCAACATTGGAATCTACGTATCCATAACCACACATACCCGCATTTGGTGGCGGCTTAGAGTTTCGAACAAGTAGGCCACTACCCGAGACGACATCTGCCTCCAATGTATTCGTCTCCGCCAAAGAAGTTTCAGGACCGTCTACAAGCCACTGTACTCCACTAGAAGTTATTAACTGACACGACTCCAAGTCACCGCGAGAGACACTTTTTGAGTCTCTTTGAAAAACAATAAAGGAAAGGTACTCCGTCTCGTACACTGTGCGCGATGGATAAAAAGCAGCCATAATGGCACTAATGGCATCTCCATGGGTTACCAGCAACAAGTTCTTGTCTGAGTAACGGTGACAATTACGAAAAAAACTATTGACATATCTTTTTGATGCCAGTTCAATGGTTTCACCCCACAGCGGCAACTCACCCAAGCCATTCTTCACGATCACATCCGGCAACAATGGGGCCGTGCTGCTCTTTATCCTCACTGGTCCGTATACCTCACAAAGGGTGTTGTCAATGATTTGATGATGCAACTCACCAATGGCACACCTCTGCAGCTCTTGGGCGGTTTGAAGAGTCCGCAGAAATGGCGAGACAATAAGAAGTAATTTTCTTGCCCGTTTTGCCCCCAAAAAGGCCTGAAGTTTTTTAGCAACTTCCGCAATCTGCACAATGCCATTCTCCGTCAGTGGCGGATCAACTTCCGGCGGACTTCCAATGGCCCCATCGCGGCGCTCTCCATGACGCATAACAACAATGATTTGCTCAGGCGGCTCCAAATGACTTGGGCGGTCGCTCCGTATCACATTGCCCGACGCCGCAATGTGCACCTTTTTTTCACTCATTCTAATCCACCTTTCCCTCAAAAAAAAAAAAAAAAAAATTATTATTATTTTCAGTTTGTGTGTCTCTTTTCAAGGGTTCGGGTGATTTTGTTCGACAACAACAACAACTGCCTTTTTTCTCCTTCTTTTCGTTTTTTTTTGTAACTTTCCTCCTTCGTCAATGTGTCTCCTCCTTCCTTTTTTTTCTTTTCTTTTTCTTTTCTCCCGTTTCCGTTACTCCCCCCACCTTTTATTTTTCCCTACAGAAGTTTGGAACGGAAAACCCTTCCAGGGGACTTCTCACATGTGAAAAGAAGCAAAAAAAGAAACAAATGATTCACGACATCAATGCCGCTTCCTTCGTGCTGAATTAACCCCACAACAGAAGGCCAAACAAACACCGAGAAATAAAAAAAACACGAAAAAAAAAAAAAAACAACAACAAGAAAACAAAATAACAACAAAACAAAATAACACACCACGATGTGACTTGCCCCGTCAACTCTCCGATGTGTCCGTTTCGGTTGTTAGATGTGTTGGACGCCACATATCACAAGCGACATATCAAGCGATGAAACCAAACTCACTTTTCTTTCCGTCTAATTCCATTCTTCCTCTCTCTTCCTTTCTCTCTCTGTATTCTTTTTTTTTCTCACAACATTTTTTTTTTTTTTTTTTTCGCTACTTGCTCACAAAAACAAAAAAATATCTGCAATTTCTCTATAAGTTAAGTTATTAAATATCCCTTGGGCCCGCTCTGCCTGCAGGACCCTTTTCCTTCAACAACGGGAGAAAGAAATTTGTGGGGAGCGAAGGGTTGTTTGTGGCGTTGGTAAACTGTGGGTGACATGCTTCTTTTTATGCACAGTTTATTTTGTGGTTTATTGCAATCACTTTGATCTTGTGCTTCTTTTCCCTCTTTTGCATTTTTTCTTTTATTTATTTGTTTAGTTATTCAATTTTTTTTTTTTTTTTTTTTTTGCGTCTCAAGAATCGCCCCACATTTCCACTTTTGTTCTCCCCGCCGGCTCACACTTCCGTGGGGACTACGAGGATGGTGGAGGTGGAGGAGGTGGGGGCTGAGCCATCTGCATGCTTTGTCCACTGACCATGGAGTACGGCGGCGGCGACGAATACGGCGGTGGCGCCGCCCCGCTCCTTAAACTTCGGGGAACTACACCCATTGGACGCACCATGCCAACAGGCCCCAAAGCGACGGCAGGGTAGCAAGGAGGAGGCTGCCCGTAGTTTTCGTCCAAATATGCCATTGGGATTGACGAATGGTAGTACTCAGGAGAGGTAGTGCTTGCCTGATATGTAGAAGACGGAACAAATTCTCTGGCGTTCGCATTCATCGTAGACGCAACAATTATTGGACTACATTGTGGTTTTTTTGGCGGTGTTGCTGTTTTCTTTTGGTCTCCGCCTTCCCTAGCTGCAGCTGCACCAGTAACAGGAGCCGAGGCGGCTTCCTGTGTCGGTGTGCGGCTTGTCGGTACAGGTGCATTCCAATTTTTGTCATCGCCAGCTTTCTTGCTACTTCGATCTCTTCCCGATGGTGTAGAAGCCTCAGGATTGTTACTGGCAGCGGCGTCACGTTTTTCTCGAGCGTGAGCAGGAGAACCCAAAGAAACCGGACGCGTCTCTGTTGCTGGCTGTTGTCCAGGCGGCTCCGAGAGCGAAGGCGGTCGACTTTCCAAAACTCGCCCCCGCCGACTTTCATTGAGGTACGGCGGCGACACCTGCACCCGCAGTGTTTTTCCTTTCGTGCTCTTGCCATCCACGAACAGCGCAATTTTGGCCTCATCCGACGTCGCAAACGTCACAAAAACGCGTCTTCGTCGCGCGGGCGAGTTATCCTCCACCAGCGAAGAGGCCGTGACGGTGAGATCCTTAAAGAGCGCAAGGGCCTCCTCCAGTGAAGCAGACTCGTAGAGATTTGAAACCACAACACAATTTTTCCATTTGGGGAAGCGTTCCCAGAATTTTTCAATTTCTCCCCACTGATGATCTCGTAACCTTTTCAAAGCAGAATCCTCCACAGAAGGAACAGACGTCAGTGGAGAGACTGGGCGAAGCATAAACGGGAGTAACCCCCCCTCATCATCAGAGTCCTCATCTTCGTACTTTTCAAATAAATCACATGCATCTTGAACCGAGGGCATCACTACGACTCCACCTGCGAGCTTGTCGTCCACATCCTCGTAGCGTATGTCAAATGTGCTCCACCCACTAAACTCCTCAAATTCCCGCAACGCCTCCTCCAGACTACACCCTTTGTGAAAAGAAATCTTCACAAGATGGCTATGGGTGGCAGTCGAGAGGCCGTGGTCTAGCGTTAAGTAAAATCCGGTACCATGTACATCGGCAAGTGAAGCATCTGTGTTGTACCCACTGTAATCAATAAATGATGCTAAAAAATCGTGTACGGATGCCCCGTAACGCTTTGGATTTGTGACCGGTTTCACACCCAAACAACTCAGCAATTCCTCCGCGTGTAGAGCCCCTGGTAAGTAATCAATGTAGCGCAAAGGTGGTATTATGGCCGTCCCGGAGAGGAGTGAATGATCCTCATTTTGTGTGCAACAAAGGCCAAAGCGCTCCGCACACAGTTCGAGAAGCTTCTGAAAGTTAATTCCCAAAACAGGAAAGCGAATCGTGCACGATCGGCGCTTGCCAACCTCTGTCACACACAACAAAACATCATATTCCACGCCGAGAAGGAAACGAAGCGATGAGGGGACACTAAGAGCCTTGAGCTCCAGCGAACTTAAGCCTAGTGTTTTCCCCATGCTGCTCTGAATTGCGTAAAACAAACAAACAAAAACAACGTCTGTGTCAGCAGCAGCAGTAATAAAAATACTGGCGGTCCTCCCTCAACTACGCCTAATACGTAGGCAAAATTCAAAAAAATAAACAACAGCAACGGCCAACAAAGCAAGAAAAAAAAGGTTTTTTTTTTTTTTTTTTTTTTTTCTTCTGTATGTGATGCAATTAAATCGTATGGCCCAACCCGTTTGCGTACGAAACACACAAACAGTAGTACTGCAGCGCTCGGAGCAGTGTCTGTGATAGTGCTTGCCAAATAATACAATACGTCGTGGTCTCTTCGCTGGCCCTTTTCCACCCTCTCGCCCTTGGCCTGCCGATTCCTCGCCGGTTGCAAGCAAGAAAATAATAATAATATTTTCAGGGGCCACGGCCGACAGAAGAATGTGTGATATCACGAAGTGGTGGCTGTAAAGAAGAAAAACAAAACAAGAAAGCACAAACAATTACTAAAAAAAAAAAAAAAAAGGAGCTAAAAAAAGGGGGGAAAACGACGCTCCTGTGGATGAGAAATATATGAATCAGCAAATACCGTTCAATTTTTTATTTTCCCTTTCTGTCTCGTTTGCCTGTACGCAGAAGGTGTGGATAAAACCGGCGGCTATTATATTTCTTCTTCTGCGGTGCTCTCTAAAGGAGTCCTTGAAATGTCTCACCTACCCTCTTCCTTTCCCTAGCACGTATATAAACAATGTAATAAATAGGTATGTATAAATATACGCGTGTGATAATTCGTCACCCCTTTAAAAAAACACCTCCCGCCCAAAAGGAATTGTGTGTGTGTGTGTGTGTTTGCTCTTATTTTATATGTGGAAAGAGCTGCAGTAAATCAAACAACAGGTGTTATGTTTGTAATGGGCTTTCCAGTCCTCCCTTCTGAAGGCTGGGCTTCCTTTATTATTTGACTGTTGTTGTGATGCACAGAGCCTGCTGTCGGCGTGGGGGCGCAGAAAAAAAGACAGACAACAAGGGAAGAGGAGAGTGTGTTAGAGTTATGGAAGCCCAAAAAAGACATCGGTGGAGGGCGCGCAAATACGGAAAGACGGAGATTTTCACACAGAGAAAACAGAGAGGAGAAGAAAAAGCCGCCATTTTCTTTTTTTCTTTTGGGAGGGGGTCAGTTCCTCTTCTTTTTGTCGTTGTTCGTCCCTTTTTTTCCTTCTTTTTTCCCGGCACGCGCGTACACACACAGAGAGAGAGAGAAAGAGAGAAAAAAAAAAAAAAAGAGAGAGGGAGAGAGAGAATGGCTCGCGGCGACAAGGAGCATGCGAAACAAACGTGGGTAAGAGAGAATTATAACAAAGGCCGCCGTCCAACGACAAAAAAAGACAAGACGTCTCACCCGCAGACAGTAGGAAAGGAAAGGAGCAGAGAAACGCCAAAGGTACAAAGCAAAATCTTCTCCTTTTTTTCTTCTTTTTTTTAAAATAAATATAAATTATTTTCTTTTTTTTTGATGGCGGCGTGAAGGGGGTGGTTCGGTGCGAATACGGTAAAAAAAAAAGGGAACATCACAAGCAGGAGGAGGATGAGGATGGGGAGCAAAAAGACCACCGAGACATCATGAGAGGATACACACACAAAAGAAAACAAAAACAACTTCCCCCAGGGCGAATAAAAACAGAAACATCCCGCCCTCCCCTGCTCGCCCTCTCATTCACGTGTTCTTCCCTCTCGTTTGCCGCCGCCGCCGCCACCACCACCCTCTCTTCTCTTCTCTTCGCCTTGCCTCCCCTCGTCGTCTCTCTGGGTTTGCCCAGACGCGTGTTCTCTCACTGGGCCTCGCTGGCCATGCGGTCGTACTCCGCACGGGCAAAGCGGTCCCAGTCCGTTTTTTCCGGCCTCATCTTTTGCTGATGTTCTGCAAAGGGGTCGCGATGCTCAAAGAGTATAAACTTCTGGGCATTAAACACCATGTTGAAGAAGTTGGACGGCGTCGGACAGGCACGCAGGTCGCTCAACGTCAAGCCAAACTGATTCTCCTTGGAAAGTGAGAAACCCATCATATCTATCATTTGGCACATCATATCCGCATATGACAAATCTCCTTCTGGGCTCTCGGAAAACTCTAAGAAACGCTGATGGTTTTCCCTGTAAAACTCATACAGCTCATAACCGCTCAAGATGCCATCCCCATCCACATCCAGCACTTTGAACCAGTAGTATACGGCCGGGCTATTGTTTTTGTCTTCTTCTGACAAGCAAAAGTACACAAAATCCTCAAAGTCAAGTTTTTCCGATTTCCCTGACGAGAGTGGCCGCCCCGAACCCTCCACGACCCGCTTTATTACAGAGGGACAAATGGAATTTTGACCATACTTGCACAAGTCATCAAACCCAACCAGCTGATCTCTGTCCGTGTCCAACTCCCAAAACTTGCAATAGAGAACGTAAAAGTGCTCATAAGAGAAATACTGCAGCACCAAATTAACATCTTTTTCATCTAATTCTTTCATTACTTCAGGAAGATCACTACGATCAAACGCAAACCATCTGACTTGGCCGTTTTGTTGCCGTTCTAATGAATACATGATGCGTATAGCAACGGTGCGGCAGTAGTACTCTTGAAACTCTGGTTGCTTGAGGAACTCAAGCCCGGGATGGGAGTCAACCAGATACCGCACCATATCCTTAAATTCTTGAAGCGTTAAATACTCATTGTTCGAATCACCCCGAATAAGCTCAAACAGGCGTCGATTCACCGTCAGTGGACCAAATACGTTGTAGTAGTAACTCGATATCTGCTCGTAGGTAAGAGCGGCGGACTCAGAGACGCCTGCTGCGGCTGCAATGCGACGAAAAAGCGCATTCTTCATCCATGTTGGAATGTTAAAAACATCTTGACAAAGCTTTCCAAACTGACCTTTTCGAACCGTTTTTGTCGAGTCGATGGGTAACGTAGATCCTGATAACAGCTTGCGATTTAGCGCAGAGCCTTTGATAGCAAAGAAACTCCTTAAAGCTTCCTCTTCTGTCTCTGAGATGGCATGCAGTGCACCTCTCATTTCCGCCTTTCCATAAAACGTGGGGATGTCATTGTAGGTCGCACGCCGCACATTCTCCGGTGGCGTCAAAGCAAAGCTTCCAGAGGAGTGTACAAAACGCTGCGATTGCGACACGCTTCCGTTTGTTACTGTTTCTATAGAAGTAAAGACATCTCCTGACACCATTGCTGCGTTGATAATTGTGTCCAGACTTAAATCGCCTAAGGAGTGTGCTGCCGGCGGAGAGACTGTTGCGCCACTGTTGTTGCTGACATGTGGCACGGGCGCCATAGGGTCTACAACAGGCTTTACATGTGAAGAGGCGCTAGGTGAGGCCGGGGCTATACAACCGGGGGAACCTGCGCGGTGTGGGTAATCCAATTCATCCACACCAAAGAACCGGGGTGTTTGCACAGGACTTGGGGTTCTTTGGTATTCATCCGATAAGCGGCGACGCATTTGGCCAGGAGATGATGGTGGCGGAGACGTGCTACGTTTAGGCGATAAAGGTTGCGACACCACGTTAGGATCAGTGTGGTGCGAGCTACTCACTTCCAGAGCTCGCAGCTCTTTCTGGCAGTTATCATCCCTATCATCCAAACGCGAAGCGTAGCGATGTTGTGCCTGGCCGCCATCTACATGGCCACTTTTATTAGTCAGGTGCGCCGCATTGAGTATCTCCTCGAGGACCTTCTGAATGTCAAATGCACCTTCATCGCTGGTGCTCCAAGTGGCGTAAAGCTCCGAGAGGATAACTTTCACTGCCTGCGTATTGCGTTGGTGATAATTCAACGAGATCATTATAAATGACGGGCAACGCTAATTTGTCAGGTCCCACCCCGTGAGATATTTGTGCAGAAAGCGGAGAAACACGCAGTCTCCTCTACACCCCAAATTCCCCACCACTACCAGCAGCAACAACAAAAAGGCCCGCTGTCCAACAGCAACACAGAAGGTTAATAGAGAATATTCCTTCTCTCTCCCTGAGGTGTTCCGTCTCTTCTTCGTGCAGTTCTTCTACCCCCCCTGCCGTTTTCCTCTCACTCTATCGCGCACTTGACGTGCCCAACTCCTTATTTTTGTTCTTGTTGTGCGCCTCCCACCGTCCTCCTCCACCCTCTGAAAAACAACAGCAAGAACAAAAGGTCTACGCAAATAACGCACCGTCCCACGCCAGAGAAACGACACACTCACGTACCAAGGAAGAGAGATTTGACCGGAGAAAAAACAACAACAACGCAGCACGGAGGGAACCCCACCGAGTGGTGTCTGCCACTCACTGTACCCAATCAAGCCAAAAAAAAAAAAAAAAAAGGATCGATGAGCACAAAAAACACGGAACCAAAGAGCCGTGCCGCTTCCCTTTCCGGATATGTGTCACGCACGCGCAGATCCCTCCCTCTGCTCTATATCCTGACGTTCACTCTCCGCCTGATTTCTCTGGGGTGTGGGACCCAAAAGAGAAGCGCAACTCGCAGTGCGCCGTCAAGAACAGCCAGAAATACGCAGATATCAAGGAACCTCTGCAGTAGAAACAAAGGTGACGATGGTACAAAGAACACGTGCACCCCCTCCAAACCCGTCCTTATTTGGCTGTTGCTGTTTCCTCACACCTGTGCTGCCCCTTTGCTCCGCCTCCCTCCTTCTCTTAGCCAGACAACAAAAATTCGTCGGGAACGCTTCAAATAAAATAACTCTTTCCCGTTTCCTTCGCGAGGAGTCACTTTAACGCTTCTACTCTTCGCTGCAGGAAAACCAGAGAATACGAACAAAAAAAAAAAAAAAGGGTTTATACACAGTTTAAGAAACAAAGAAACAAACAAACCAAAAGGTCTACTCGCAGAAATAAATAAAATATAACTTCAACAACAACAAATTAACGCCAATTGGATGCAAAGTTATCATCGCCAAACAAACACTATACATACAGACGCATTTCATTTGCGTTCTACCCAACATTTGACTGCACCAGCTTCTTTTTTTCCCCGCAAAACATTTTCATACGCTCCAAAAACGGCAGAAGTCGCCACCGCCAGCACATTACAGACGTTATTACTTCCTATTGGAACCTCTTTTTTTTTTTTTTTTGTTGTTGTGGCTCTTCATATGTTGCTGCCACTTAATTTTGTGCGGTTGCTGCTTCTGTTTCAACTTCTGCGGCTGCGGCTGCGGCTGCGGCTTCTTCCATTGCTTTTTTGTCCTCCTCGGCCTGCTGCGCTGCCAGCTTTGCAAGCAATAGTATCTTCTCTACGTTATCCCCGGAGAAGGCATGAATCTGTTTTCCATAGGAGTAGGCAAAAAAGGTGGGGATAGCCACAACTTCTAGTGAACGACACAAATCCCCCGTCTCATCGCCGGCGTTGACCACCACAATGTTTAGCGTCGACAATAGGCTTGGCCGTTCCGAATTCAGCTTCTCCAAATACGGCATGATGGTTCGTGAGCAGCGATTGCAAAAAGGCGTCACAACGGCAACCAGGCAGCCACCATTGTGCTGCAGCACCACCGCGTCAAACTCCCCATGATTCGAGGCGTACAGGATTACGGGCGGCGGAGGGGGCGGCGCCTTTTTGGACTTCGACTTGGACTTCGACCTCGAACGAGACTTCGGCGGCATATTTCCACCCCTCTCTCTTCTTTCCCGCAGGCAGACAAAAGAAAAAAAAAAAACGCACAGACCACTTCCTCAGTAAAAACACAAAAAAACAAGAACTTGTAAGACGAGGGTGAGGACCTCGACGTGCTGGGTGTTGGGCGGAAGAATAGGGACGCGGCACTCACGCGGGGTCGGACCTCAGCCCTGGCGAGTTCACCCGTCCACAGGCCTCAAAAATAAAGCCCAAAAGAAGAAAAAGCGACAACAAGAGATGAAAAATCCATGCGCAGAAACGCAAGAAAATGGCAGGAAAATAAGAAACTCCATGACAGTGGAAGCAAAACGCTCAATAATTAATTCCCCTGCAGCCAAAAAAACAAAAACAAAACAAAAAAAACAACAAAAACAATTGAAAGAGAGATAAATAATAATAATAATAATAATAATAATAATAATAATAATAATAATAATAATAATAATAATAATAATAAGGGACGGTGTCACACAAGAGTGCAACAAAAACTTCCTTTTGCCTTTTTTCTCTCCGCCCTCTTTTCACACATTTTGACTTTCCGAAGATAAAACAATGCGTATTAAAAAAACAAAAACAACAAAAAAAAAACTCATTTCGCCCCCCAATTTTTGCGAGTTTCATTGAATCCTACAGAGTCCCTTCTCTGCCCTCTCTTTTTGCAGTCATGATGCATCAAAAAGGAATATATATATATATGTTTATATATTTACAACATACTGAAGGCCTTTCCCCACAAATAAACTAAGTAGAAGATACTAAAAACAAAAAATCCATAGTTGGCACTTTTTACCTCAAATATAGATATAAGTTTACTTTATAAACTCTAAAGAGCATCCAAGGCGGTCTTGAGTGCAGTAATTAGATCCGTTGCTTCTTCGATGCCACACGAAACGCGAACAAACCCATCAGTGATACCAACCTTCAGGCGATCTTCCTTTGTCATGTTGGCATGTGTCATGACTGATGGACACGTGATGATACTCTCCGCCGCGCCAAGGTTTTCGCAGAGTGACCAGGGACGCTGTACAGTATCCATCAGCTTCCGCCCCGCAGCTGTACCCCCCTTCACCTCAAACCATAGCATGCCACCGTGCTTGTTGTTAAGATGCTGACGGTCGGCAAGCGCTTTCTGAGGAAAGCTCTTTAGACCTGGGTACATCACCTTCTCCACAGCGGGGTGAGTCTCAAGGAACTCTGCCACTTTCTGCGCATTCTCGCTCTGTTTCGCCACACGCAAAGACATTGTTTTAACAGTCTGAAGCTGCAAATACGCCACAAATGGGGACATGGCATTTCCAAGTATATTCTGCGTGAGACGCACCTTTTCGTCCAGATCCTTCCGCTTCGTCACAAGCGCGCCTCCAACAGTCATGTTGTGCCCATCCACAAACTTGGTTGTGCTGATGAGCGTCACATCCGCGCCCAAGTCGAGAGGCCTCATGATAAAAGCGGTAGCAAACGTATTATCACAAACGTGAA
>NW_001849577.1:420424-423306 GCF_000209065.1 Trypanosoma cruzi | reverse complement strand
AAGGGTCAACGTTGGGTTTGCTGGCGTCTCCGAAAGAACCAACTTTGTGTTTGGCTTGATGGCAGCCTCCACATTTTTTAGATCACGCATATCGACAAACGTAAATTCCATACCAAAACGTGGAAAAAAAACACGGCACGCACGGTTCGTGCCACCGTAACTGCAATCGGTGATAATCGCATGATCACCCGCACTCATAAAAGAAGAAATAGCCGTGGTGGTCGCAGACATGCCTGTGCTGTACACCGTAGCATAGTCACCGTTTTCAATGGCACACAGCTTTCGCTCCAACACCGAGACCGTTGGATTTGCGCTGCGGGTGTAACTGTACCCTTTACTTTGGTATTTACCAATAGACTCCTGCACAAAAGTTGTGCTTTGATACACGGGCGTAAGCACAGCCCCTGTCACAGGATCAGGCTTCACACCCCCATGCACAAGAACGGTGTCGAATCCATAAGTTTGATCTTGCCAGGAACCCGATCCCTCAGTAAAGTCGGAAACCAAATGCTTCTGGGAGGACATTCTGATATTCTTTTTTTTTCGTTAAACAACAACTTCAAATCCTAAAATAAAACCAACAAAAAGAAAAACATTTCAGTATAACGCCCACTATCAGATCAAACTGTGCTTTTGAATAATGTCATTTCGTGGCATCACAGATGGCGCGCAGCCAGGCGAGGCAGCACAGCGCATGGTCCCGATGCTCGCAGGGGCGAAGGACTGGAGCGATACTCCGGTGAGAAGATAAAAATAAGGAAAAAAAAAAAATAAGATGCAAGGAAGGGAGGAGAGGGCCGCAGGACGTCCGTCAGAGTGGTGCATGATGATGTCTCATTCAGTGGGTCATGCCATATTTTACCTGAATATCGTGTTATGCATCAGCGACGTCGCAAACGCATACAAACACAGAAAGAGAGAAAAAGAGGCGCCTCCTCCGCTTCTCCCTGCAGCCGCGGGAAATACATCTCGTGCCTCTTGAACCTGCGGTGCTGACGGAATCGCAACCACCACATTACCTGAGGGCACTGCTTCGGCCGAATTCCAACAAGGTGGGGCACGGGGGAAGAGGGAGGTGGTGCTAACAGCGCGGATTTGGCGACACCGTCTCAGACAACGCGCAAGCAGCGCCCACCACTGGGGTAGTGCCTGCCCGCGCCAGCTTCGTACCGTCATGGTCGGTGTCAGATTTTACCCTACGAAGTACAGCGTCGCATCACAGTGGTGGCCGCCTCAGTTTCCTCTTGCACAACACTGGCGGACACCACCGGCACCAAGGTAGAACACCAGGGCGGGTCCGTGTAAATTGTGCGTCGCGGCATATGCCCGCGGCTTGCATGCGCCCAGTCAGCAATCGTAGCGACGTTCTCGTCCGCGTGTATCAGATCAAACTGTGCTTTTGAATAATGTCATTTCGTGGCATCACAGATGGCGCGCAGCCAGGCGAGGCAGCACAGCGCATGGTCCCGATGCTCGCAGGGGACGAAGGACTGGAGCGATACTGCGGTGAGAAGATAAAAATAAGGAAAAAAAAAAATAAGATGCAAGGAAGGGAGGAGAGGGCCGCAGGACGTCCGTCAGAGTGGTGCATGATGATGTCTCATTCAGTGGGTCATGCCATATTTTACCTGAATATCGTGTTATGCATCAGCGACGTCGCATTATGTATAGAGTTCCTTCCTGTGAATGCCTTTGTTTTTTGGGGCGCAAGAAGAATAAATAGAACAGAGTACATGTTGTTTGTTAGGAAACCGTTCCCGCAGCATAAAAAAAAAAAAAAAAAAAAAAAAAAAACGGTTCGATCTTATATACTGGTAAAAGCAACAAGCTTAAAGCAATTTGTTGGCAATCACGGTGTTGATTGCTGTCTTTAAACACGCCCGCTTTGTTTTTTTTCTTTCTTTTCTATGATGAAGTATGAAGTGAGTGACGTGTTGACTCCGTGTCTGAGAAGTTGATGAGGCTCGTGAAATTATTGTTTGAGGTGTCGTATAGGTGCGTCGAGGTGTCTCTCGAGCTGTCAACCGGGTCAACATACGTGTGCTCTGGCTTGCCAGTCTGATAGGAACGTGGCTGTTCGTGTTGTGGTGCCATCCGGCGGTGCACTGGGCTGGTTTCCGCGGCGGTAGAGGCAAATGTAAGGTCAACCGCGGGCTCAGGTGATTCTGAAACCACCGCCCTGAGTGGAATCTGCCGGCTCTTCTTTCCAAGCATTCCGCGTAATTCGTGAAGCACACGCAGTGGCAATCGGTTGGCATTTTGTCTGGCAGCTGGCATGGCGTGGCAGAAGTTTGGCGGCGCAGCGGGCAGCATTTGGTGACGGGCTTCAGGCATCTGCCCTGGTAAATTTTCCACCGCTTCTTTGGAGAGCTGTAGCTCGCGCCGAAGCGCATTTACGCGCCCATGGCCCTCTGCCGTCTCTATACGTTTGGCATCGAGCTGTTCTTGGAGGAGATGCAGGTACTGCCTGGACTGCCGTAGCTGCATTTCATCACTCCGCAGCGCTTCGCTCTCTTTCATAAGGTCTTGACGCTCTTGCCGCAACTGCCGCCACTGTTCATCTACCTGCTCCGTCGTCCGTTGAAAGTCATTGAGGAGTTTTACCATCACCTCGTGTCGTCCCCTAAGATCCTCCTCGCGCTGACGCAGTTGACTTACTTCTGCATGTGCACTTTCGCTTGCCGTGCGAAACCACGACACCATGGATGTTTGTTCTGCTTTGGCATCACGTTCCTCTTCGGCTAGCTGCACGGTAGCCTCCCGTAGCTCTGCGAGAACGCGACCAAAGCGCTCTTGTATGTTGCTTTTCTCATCTTCCACCATTTGTTTCCATCGCCGGTACTCTCGCTCCCACTCCGTCTTGCCGTTTGCAAAATTCGCCT
>NW_001849577.1:403471-420324 GCF_000209065.1 Trypanosoma cruzi | reverse complement strand
CGATCGCTGTCTATTGCTGCACGGCCATCCTCAATTGCGGCTCGATATTCCTTCATTCTTTTCAGAAGAGCCTCAACGGCGTGTACAATGCGATTAAATTCTTCCGTAGCGCGTGAAGCGTCTGCTTGCATGGCTGCATTGACACGACTCCGTTGCTCGGCGAGACGTTCCTCTTTGACATGCTGCTCACGCAGAAGCGCCATATGCTTCTCATGAAACCATCGCTGTTTTTCCAACATGTCGTGATGGTTCTCCTCCACAGCCTTCAGACGCTCCAAGTGCAGTTGATGGCGAAGTGCTCGCTGCTCCTCGTGCTCGGCGGTGCGGCGGCTCATGGCTGCGTCTAATTCACGCTTTAAAATTTCCTGGTGCTGCGACGCCCACGCTTCGCGCGATTCCGTGTACATCTCCTCCATGCTTAACTCCTCACGCTGGAGCCGGTCAAGATCGTCATGCACCATTGATTGCATGTCTAATATCAACTGCTCGTCCATCTTGAGGACATGTTCCCGCTCCTCCTCCTCTGCCTTGCGCCAAAATTCAAGCAACTCCTGAAATATTTTCTGGCAGTCCTCACGCTCCCGTTGCGCCTCGCTCCCGGTCGTGACGGCAAAAGAGGAACGCACTTCATGTCGCACAAGACGTTGTATCTCGTCTTCCCAACTTTCCATCGTTGAACTCTCGGCTGCAAACAAGTCATTCACGCGCTGCAAAATAGTGGCAAGCGCACTACCAACACATTTGTGCAGAAGATCCTTCACGGTCTCTCCTACACCCAATTCTGCCTTCAGTTTGGCCTCCTGCTGCTGCAGCCCTTCCAGCTGGGAACGTAGGGCCACGATCTGCGGCTCGTATTGTTCACGAACGGCACTCGCAACTTTAATGCGCTCTTCCTTCAGTTGTTGCTTCTGCGCGTCTTCTGCCTCACGAACTTCACGTTCCGCTGACACCTTTACATCTTCCATAGCGTCCTTATGTTGGCGAAGCTTGACGTCAAGTTGTGCAATCTCTGCGAGTTTTTGCGCCCTCAGCGCACGCCACTTCTCCCTCAGAGAATTTTCCTTTTCCTTCGCCGCAGTGAGCACTTTTTTCTTTGCCTCGAGCTCCTGACGCAGGGATTCAAGCATCTCCTCCGTTACTCCCGTCTCTCGTTTTGGTGGCGGCATCGTTTTCCGCGTCAACTGCTCCGGCACCATGAGGGGTTCTTGTGCCGGCGGTTGTGTCGGCGGCGGGGCCAACGCTGCAGAGCCGTGCTGCCGCTGCACCGCTTGTCTCCGCGCCGCTAGCATGGCGTCCTCCCCACCTCTACGGCCTGCGGTTCTCCGCGCGAGCAAGTCGGGTGGATTTCGCCACTCATCATCGCTGGAACTCATTGACAACTCCCTTCGTCACCCTCCACGCAAACAAGCAGAAAAGAAAACAAACAGATATATATATGTTTAGGTACATATATTTATAGTTTTTCCTCCTTTTTCCTTCTAATTGCGTCCTTCTTTCTTTTGGTCTTCTCCCTCTCTCTCTCTCGTTCTCCACTCCCCACCAAGTGGCACACACTCCTGTTTCTTGCCCTCCTTTACGGCCACGTACTCTGTATCCTCAGAAACAGAGAGCCATAGAACAGCAGTGGGAGAGCGGGTGGCCGGCTCCCAAATCAGTGAATCAGCTGGAGATCAGTGCCTTCGCACATGTCTACACGTGCGGTGGCGAAAAAAATGCATATCACACTGATTAAAAATAAAAAGAGAGAAAAAAAAAAATATGTATTTTACTTCTATGCTTTTATTATCATCTGCCTCGGTACGTTACAATCAACAATGAAGCCATTCTCTCCAGGCCACGCCCTCTAACCCCACCTCAGAAGTTGGCAAGCGCAAAAACGTGTCTCTTCTGCGTTAACGCTTCCTTCACCAACTGAAAGGCACCCAAAATACCACTTATGCATGTCGTTTCCTTCGCACCACCTGCAGCATAATACTCTACGTCTGCTAACTTCATAAGCAAGAAACACTTGCTCTCCTGCGGCAAATCCATAGCCATCACAATGTGATGCACTTCACGTACCAAGTCGGTTGAAGAGACACCCTTTTCGGAGACAGTTTGCTGCACCTTCTCCCACGAAGCAGCAAAATCATGTGCAATCATGTCCTCTACAATCCCGCGCACATCGGCTGGGGTGGGGTTACCAGTGACACGGTACACAGACTCCTCTGTGATTTCACCTGCCGACATAGCAGAAGCTTGCATCGTGTTAAGACACCGACGCAGGTCACCATTGCTAAGACGAAACGCTGCTACAAGTCCCTCGTCTGTAAAACGCACACCCTCTTCCTGTGCCACAAACTTTAATCGTGGTAACATCGCGCTCTTCTTGACAGGTGCAAACCGAAAACGAGTACAACGCGACTGCAAGGCGGGAATAATCTTGTTGATGTGATTGCACAAAATACAAAAGCGAACGTTTTTGGTATATTTTTCAATGATGCGTCGCAACGCGGCCTGCGCGTCGCCGGACATCTGGTCCGCCTCATCGAGAATAACCAGCTTGAATGCAGCGATGGTGGGCGCAGCGGGGGCAGAGGCAAAGTAGAAAGAACTCGTGCTGGAAAACTCACGCACTTGTTGTCGGACAACATCAATACCACGATCATCTGAGGCATTCATTTCAAGAACATTCGCTCGGATGCGGTCTTTCCCAAAGAGATAGTAAGCGCACGCCTTAATGGTCGTCGTCTTTCCCGTGCCGGGTGGGCCGTAGAATAGAAGATGCGGCAAATTGCCGCTGTCCATAAGCCGCCTTGTTGTGGAAAGAATGTCCTCATGCGCCACAACTTCGTCAAGTGTGACAGGACGGTACTTTTCAACCCACGGCAAGGTACTGGATTTCGCTGCGTGCCCAGTGGAATTCCTTCCCTCGTTTGTCATTTCTGCGCCGTTGTTCAAACCTCTTTTCTCGATTTCCACCCTCGGTGTAATAAATTCCCCCGAGCCTCGCTGTCACCTTTTGCTCCGGCCTCTTATGTATTGTATGTGTGTACCAACTGAGTGTAGGCTTCAGTGGATATCAATGAGACCAGACCTATACCACCCTCTGGCGTCCCTCTATTATAAACCGGGCAAGAATCCAACACAAAACCGCAAAAGAAAGAGGCTGAATCAAGAGAGTTCTCAGCGTGTAGGCCAGGACAAAGCAGATCAGCAAAAAAAAAAAAAAAAAGAAAAAAGATGAGGTACTTTGAACTTAATTCCCCTCTCCCACTAAATTGAGGGTATTTCATAAAGATTAAAAACGTCCTTTTTTTTTTTTTCATTATTATTTCAGGCTGTTTTTTCACATCCAAAAACACGAAAGAATTGGGGTATTGGCTGGAGGGATGCATGAGTCATGGGAGGGTGCGGTGGTGATAAGAACGCAGTCACTCCTCTTTTCTTTGCCGCTGGTTTTAATCCTTCTTTGCTTCTTTTTCTTTTTGTTTTTTTTCCCTTCGTTCACATCCGTGTATTCAATGCGACGTCGCGTTCCCGCCACCCTCACGCCTCTTCATTCTTTGATTCCGCCCAATAAATTTGTCGCCATCTTGTCCTCTTGTCACCCCCCACATTCCACCACCACGCTGCCCTCTGGGTACACGTGCAGGGCATAGCACCCAGTGGTTGAAATCAAACAGCGAGGAAGAGACATCGAAGAAAAATTCATTCGCACTGCTCCTCCTCCGCGTCCAACTTCTCAAGGTCTGGTGGCAGGGGACCCAACGAGGCAAACTCGTGGGTGAGGGAAACCAACTGACTGGTTTTCGTCGCGTCCTGACGATCAATAGGACCATCGCCTACGAGGTCGCAGATAGAATTCACAACGTCGTACTGCTTCTTGTATCTCGCCAGGTCATTCACGCTAGTGCTGCTCTCGTTGGCGGCCAACCAACGGGGATACGTCCGTTGCATTACCTTCATTATCTTCAGCATCCCTGGGTCGAGCAAACAGTCCAAAACCATTCCTGACAGGCCAGCAATTACATCTTCAAACTCGACAGCATTTGCGGTACCAGTCGTTGCCTCTGTGGATGATGTGTTTCTCGGTATCTCCGAAGCTGCCGCATTGCCGGCACTACTTCCACTTGTCTTTTCAATATCTGCCATGTACTTCTTAAACGCCTCCGCCAGGGTCTCATCGCTTTTCATGGCATTGTCATCTGCTGCATCGTCCTCATTCGTTGATGACATTTTTGTAAGCCTGTCAAAAATCTCTCGCACCTCCGTCATACTAGCACGTTCTTCTTCGGATGCGTCCGGCAAACTGTCAATTAAGGATGACACACGTGTTATCTCCTCATTTAACGTATTCATCAGCGTCTCAGGATCCGCGTTACCGTCACCGTTCTCACCATTCATAAGTGCCTGCAGAAGACCCATCAATTCACCGCTCTGATTAGAGTCCGCAGTGCCCTTCTCCAGCTCCGCCTCACGGGCCGCATCACGCGCCTTCACTTCCTCCTCGTGGCGACGCTCCTGCTCGTCCATTGTGTTAATGCAGTCATCCAGAAGGGCGTCCAATTCGTCATCATCGTGCGGATTTCTCATTTAAAAGTCCTTCTACCGGACTTCTTTTCAATCTTCTCTCCCCCCTCTTTTTTCTTGCTGCTGGATGACCGCCGTTCCCCTACAAATGAATATGTGTATATGCGTATTTCACCCTGTGTGTCGCAAGACCCCAGTTCTTCGTGTCAAGTAAAGGCGCACGCAGCAACACGCACTCTCCCGCCCTATCAGGAGGTAAAAAAGGAGGAGAAACCAAACAAAAGACGCGAAATGGTTAAATACAAACGACAAAGTCTTCATCCCTTCCTCTCTGCGGTAAATAAATAAAAAAAAAACACCATCACACTGCACTGCAAACACGCACGTTTATAAAAACAAAATTTACACCCGTTTACAAAAAAAAAAAAAAAAAAAAAAAAAAAAAAAAAAAAAAGGGTGAAGGAGAAAGAAAAACACAACAACAACAACACGAACGAGGACACCGTCAAATAAAACACGGCACCGTCATTTCCTGCGTTTCTTCTGCCTCTTTTGCAGAGAAGAAAAATTGCATTGCCGAGCCTTTTCGCCCTCCCCGTGAGGTGTCTTCGGACTACTCTCCTTCTTTGCCTTCTTGAGTGCCTGTCGCACCTCACGCGGGCTTGCCCTGGAAAAAACCTTTGCTGCAATCTGCCTTCGCGCCTCTTCTGCCCGTGCCATCACTATCGCCTCGTCTTCCGCCGCTTCCACCCTCCGCACCGCCTGTTGCTGCTCCACCTCCCGCTCATGAGCTTGACGGTTGCGCTTGCGCCGCGAAAAATCACCCGCCGCTTCCTCTGCAAATGCACTGAAAAAGCCACCATCGTCCTCTGCCCACTCCTCGACATTCGCGGGTGCTGTCGCACTCTCTCCGGCCATTGAGAGACGTAAAATAAATGCCAAATCCAATTTTCTTGTCCAACACCCACAGATCTTCCAACTACTCTCCGCGGGAAACACCAAAAAAGAAGACCCATTTAGACCAGAACCACAGTACCCAATGTAATTTAATCAAAAGCCGCAGCACACATAAAAAAACAAGCAAAGAAAAAAAACCAGAAAAGAAGAAACAATCAATCAACCAGGAAAAGAAAGTAGCTAGGCAAGATCGCAACGTCTGTACAGACTACACGGGGGCACGTCTACTGCTCCGTAACCTTCGTTGTGAGGTTCTTGAAGGAGGCGACGGGAACATTGGAGATGACGGTGTAGAAATGCTTGCGCTTGCCTCCCTCAAGAGTCTCGGACTTGCGCTCCACGTGCACGCGGACACGGCCCGGAACACCCTTCACACCCTTGTGCCAGACGTACGTGTTCAGAGAGGCGTCGATGCGGTTGTCCTTCGTCTTCATCAGCCGGGCAACAAAGGCCTTGATACGCTTGATGGCAATGGGGGCACGCTTGTGGAACGTCTTCCTCTTGAGCAGCTTCGACAGGTGGATGGTCGCCTCCATGGTGATGTTGTCAGGCTTGCGGCCAGTGCGTTTCCGAAGCGCGGCACGGGTGATGCCACGCACGCGCGAGTGCTCGGCGGTGTTGCCAACGCCGTGGTACTTCTTGCGCTTCTCCGAGTCCATCTTCGCCAGCACACGCTTCCAGCGGCGGTCATCACGCGCCTTGCGGGAGGCAACAGCCTTCTTGCGAGCATCCAGCAGCGCCTGCTTGCGCTCCTTCCCGAGCAGCTTACCCTTGAATCCAGCACGTGTCATTTCACTCCACAACAGACACTGTGTTATTAGCAAACAGATAAAAAACACAACAACAGTAAAATACGAAAAAATAATAATGAAGAGAAATATCAATGGGTAGGCAAGAAATGGGTTACAGAGCTGGATATGGCGTGTCAACGTGGAGTTGTCACCATATCCTCTCTTAAGTGGTTTGCACCTCACTCTTCACGAATAAAGCGTGCAAGCAAAGAAAAAAAACCAGAAAAGAAGAAACAATCAATCAACCAGGAAAAGAAAGTAGCTAGGCAAGATCGCAACGTCTGTACAGACTACACGGGGGCACGTCTACTGCTCCGTAACCTTCGTTGTGAGGTTCTTGAAGGAGGCGACGGGAACATTGGAGATGACGGTGTAGAAATGCTTGCGCTTGCCTCCCTCAAGAGTCTCGGACTTGCGCTCCACGTGCACGCGGACACGGCCCGGAACACCCTTCACACCCTTGTGCCAGACGTACGTGTTCAGAGAGGCGTCGATGCGGTTGTCCTTCGTCTTCATCAGCCGGGCAACAAAGGCCTTGATACGCTTGATGGCAATGGGGGCACGCTTGTGGAACGTCTTCCTCTTGAGCAGCTTCGACAGGTGGATGGTCGCCTCCATGGTGATGTTGTCAGGCTTGCGGCCAGTGCGCTTCCGAAGCGCGGCACGGGTGATGCCACGCACGCGCGAGTGCTCGGCGGTGTTGCCAACGCCGTGGTACTTCTTTCGCTTCTCCGAGTCCATCTTCGCCAGCACACGCTTCCAGCGGCGGTCATCACGCGCCTTGCGGGAGGCAACAGCCTTCTTGCGGGCATCCAGCAGCGCCTGCTTGCGCTCCTTCCCGAGCAGCTTACCCTTGAATCCGGCACGTGTCATTTCACTTTCGTCTTTCCTCTGCTTCCGTGATCGGTTTCTTCTTTTTAATGATGAAAAAAAGTAAAGACAACAATTTATAATAAAAAAGGAGAGGTTTGGTGTACATGCCACGGTGCAGCGCCACGTGCAACAGAATAGACCCCCCCAAAAGAAAACTAAACAATCACAGCCAAGAGGGGAGAAGGGAAAAATGATCTTAAACTCCAATGAAACAGTTAATACGAAGTGATAGGGAGGAGCTGCATGAGAAATATGCTCCGGTCCGCGGTGCTCAAAGGAGCGGCTTTTTCCGCCAGCAGCGGTGAATGATGCGAGGACGCCAAGAACGCACGCTGCGACGCATTAGTCTTTCGTCAATCAGCAGAACCGGCTGCCATCGTCTGTCGTGCTGCCGGTGAATAAATCGCCAAGCGGTGATCGCGGAATTAAAAAGATCGCCAATCGAAGCTACACAAAGGGGGCATCCCCATTCCTCTGCTACAACGCACACATGGTCTTGCCGATGGCCCTAACAAAAAAAAAAAAAAAAAAAAAAGAGGAAGCTAAAAAAAAGCCACAGGAAAAGAACAGTAAGCTGCGAAAAGAAAAAACAAACAAACAAACAAACAAAAAACAACAAAAAAAAAACAAGAGACACCGGATTTTTATTTGGATGGGGAATGGTGTTTATTCTGTTCAAGAGAAAGAATGAAAGGAAGGTTCATTATACTCGACCGCTTCTTTTTGAAAGTGGCAATAGAGAGTTCATATAATTTAAAACTTTCTTTTTTTTGTTTGTTTGTTTGTTTGTTGTTATGAGCGGCTAACAGGCACATACACAAACATCACATAATATATAATATAATATAATATATAATAATGCATATATGCGGAATGATGGAAAAAAGAATGAGGCCACCAAAAGAAAAAAAAAAAAAAAAAGAAAAAAAAAGAAAAAAGAAGTCATGTCCCTTATTGAACACAAATAAACGTATGGATATGTGTGTGTGTGTTTACGAAAAAGTTTTCCCTGTTTTCTCTGCTATCCGGCCCCACTTGTTTATTGTTTTTTCTTCTAACAATTTCTAGCGCATATTAAAAGAGTTAAAAATGCATACAAGCATGTTTCTTTCTTCTCTCGCTGTGTACCGTGTGTCGGTCTGCATGTAATGTAATGTTCGCTTGTGTCGTGACTAATATTGCAATGGCCGAGGCGACAACGATACAAGGTAAACAAAATAGGTAGCAGCGAGGAATATATCCACAACCAAAAGAAAAATTTTCTTTTAACACCCATTCACTTTATTTTGTGTTTCACTGCAGTTTCCTCTTCCTCCTCACCGCACCCCTTCACACACAAACACACACACACACACGCCCAAGAGAACACACCGCCGCTCCACAGTAATAAGAATATCCCTTTCCTCGTCCTCAAATTTATTCTTCCTGTTGCTTTACCCACCATTCATAAAGTCACACAAGAAAACACACTCCCATAAAGTTCTCTCGCCCTCCTAATTCCTTTTTTTTGTTTGTTTGTTTCTCGTTTACTCCCCTGTTTGTTCCTTTTCTTTCACCTTCACTATCTACTCTTTCATTGGCCCCCTCCGCTCTAAATTACACTCGTGACCCCCAATTTCTTTGCTTTGTCTTTGGGTAGGAAAATTTTTTTTTTTTTCTTCTTTTCGTAGGTGTAAATGTACGCATGGCATTCTGTGGAATTTTTCGAGTGGTCTTGTGTCTCTCTCCTTCTCTGTCCGTCTGTCTTTGCATGCGTGTGCGTGCGCTGTAAAAATATATAACTTTTTTTTTTGTCTAATTTCACTTTAAAGCATCGATGAAGCGGCGTACTTCCTCTAGAGACTCAGTGCTCAGCTCTGACAAAAGCACCTTTACTGCCTGCACGACACCTGTTTCAGTTGGGCCAATTTGAGGTGGTTGCAGGTGGATCGCACCCATCCCGCCGTTGCCAGAAGACGCCCTCTTGGTGTGAATGGAATGATTCATCGGGTCGAACTGGGAGTGGTGAGAGAATTCTAAATGCGTGCTCCGCCGCCTTGTCGCATGCGTCCTTGTAGGACTGCGGGAAATAGAAACACGTCTGTCGCCGTTGCCATGTGCAGCATGGTCATCCGCATAGGCAGAGATGCTGTTATGGTGTGACCTTTGCGCTGTGTGTTTTGCTAATGACACGGTTCCCGATGTGGGCCCCGATCCAGGCCGCACTTTGCCCCTCGCAGGGTCGCAGTACATCGACGGGGGCGGTGCAATCGCCCTCAAATTCGGAAACACCCGGCACGCCTCCTCCCGCTCCTGCGGCAGAATGTCGATGTCGTCCAGGCGTCGCAAGCTCCCAACGGCGGCAATAACGAAGCGTCTGTAGTTTGGGTCCTGACAGATGGGATTCTCTGCGAGGGTCAGCACCGTCAGGTAGGGACTATCACTGAGGTGGAGCACTTGATTCAGATCCTCCACGCGGTTTTTGCGGAGGTACAGTTCGCAGAGTCGCCGGCAGTTCTCAAGCACCCCGAGCTCACTGACGTCGTTCAGGCTAAGAGAGAGCACCTCGAGGTTGCACGCACGCCGCAGCACGCCAATATCGCTGAGTTGCGCCGCGCATACGTTCAACTTCCGAACACGCTGTATGCTGTCCACCTTGGTCTTCTGCAGCACCAAGTTCTCCGTAAGAACTCCCGCCATGGTGAGGAGAGTCTCTGATAGTTATACTCTGTGGCTCAGTGCAGCAACAGAAAGATACAGCCAAAACAGCGGAAAGGAAACAAATAAACAACAACAACAACAACAACAGAAAAAAAAAGCAAAAAGGTGTCTGGGTCCAAGCCCAAGTAAAGAAAAAAATAACGCGGTGAAACACACCACAAAAAAAAAAAAAAAAAAAGGCGTGAACGCCTTTATTATGGTTATTAAAAGAAGAAAAAGAGAGCACCAACGGATTTAAAATACGAAACAAAACAAAAAAAAAACAAAAAAAAAAAAGAAAAGCACGTGGCAATAAATAAAGAGAGATGGAGAGACACGCAGAGGAAGAAATGGCCGTCAGGGTGAAAAGCCATCCAGCGATGGTGGTGACGATAAAGGGCAATGATGATATCACCAATGAACATCACTACCATTTCATTCATCTGCAGCACCACCACTGCCACCATCAGCGTGGCCCTCTGTTCTCTTCGTTTTCTTTTTCTTGATTGTTTGCCAATGTCTTGCTCTTCTCTTCGTCCTGTAATTGATTCACAAGTCTTGAGCCGAGTTTTGCGATACCATCGTAGTGCAAATGTACTCTTTTCCATTCCTCTCCGTTGCCCTTCTCATCCGTTTCCACAACTTCAAAGGCCTCTGGATACCGTTTGAGTATGGCGGTCAGTCGCGATCTCGCCCCTCCGTTGTTCTGCAAGTACTTGAACAAATGGCGTGGAAGAAGTGTTGTTAACACGTCGATGGCTTTGTTGTCCCCCCAGTCCTCTTTTTTATTGCTGAGACGTGGCAATAGAAGCAGAAGGATCTCCTCATCGCTAAAAGTATTGTTCCTCCAGCTTTCCCCATCGCTCGGAACATCCTCCATTCCCTGTTCCCGTCGCATCACATTGAGTGAGGTGGTCGTTATGCTCTGGGTTATGAACAGGTGCGGAAACTGATCAAAGAAGTCCACTCCAACGTGCATCGCGCCTTTGCCGCCGTCCGGCAGCATCGTCTCACGCACCATCGCATTGTTCACCCACACCCCTGGCGACATCTGGTCATAAATGTGAAACGCTACAACATCAGGGTTCAAAAAGGCGTTTCCGAGCGGAAAAGAACGTCGAAACTCCTCCCGCACGATTGACCGACGCAACTTTTGCCGACGCAAAGGAGGGAGATTTCTGAGTTTTAAACGTTCTTCCTGCAGCTCCGCGTCCGTTAAGCCGCTGAGCTTCTCGCTCTTCGCAGTGAGGTGCCGCTGCACCTCCTCCTCAGATAAGACAAACTTCATTCCAAGAACTTCCCTTATCTCATCGCACGAGGCTCCATTCACGTAAAACCGATCCGCATCAGCCGCTTCAAGGCACATGCTAGGGCCCAGCCACAGGGAAATGCGCTGTGGATATGACAAGGCCACCTGAAGTAATGGCGTTTGAAGAATATCACCGGTAAACGATTTCAACTCGCCGATGGGTACAAAACCGTCCGTTCGCAAATATCGCGAAAGACGCCACAGATCATATTGAGGGGAAGTGTCTTCAGCTTCCCAATGTGGTGCCTCTTCATTGAAGCCTTGGTTCACTATAGACACGGCCTGAGGTCCACATGCAACAATTAAAGCTTCCTTGCCATGATAACCGACCTGCACATACAGAGACAACTCAGCTTTACTAGTGTGACGCTTTAAAATAAGTTCCACGCGCTTCATCAAAGATGCAAGGGATTCCTCCGTTGCCTCCATGGTCGGTAATTTCCAAGCACGTTGGCACGAAGTCAGCGGAACAGGTTTCCCAGGGAGAATACTACACGCCTGGGATAATTCATTCGGTGCAATTGATTCATTGCGTCTACCCACTCCAACGCATGGGTTCTCGGGAGTTTTTTGTACATCAAGCAGCCTTACACACAATACACCATTCACCATCTTCACGGCAAATTTTTTTTCGCCCGATTCTTCTGGACGGCGACAAAAACCGGCCAGTCCACCCAACTCCGCCAGGGCCTCACGTGCCTCGTCTGAGAGAATTGATGACACCCGTGATATGGCAACCCACGGCGGTGAGGCGCCGGTGCCCAAACAAGAAACGGCCTCCTGAACTTCCCGCCGTAAGTGTGCCTCCGTTATGCAGGCTCTACTCTGCCACAGGCAGCGCCATCCTAGGAGTGAGGCCGCCGTTCCCCAGCGACGCATACTGGACGCCATGATGCGCAGCAGAAAATGAAGAAAACTCAAAGAAAAGACAACAACAGCAACAACAACGAAAAAAAAAAAAACCGCACTTCAAAAAACGCACACACAAAACAGGACAGACCTTCAAATGCAAATGAGCATTCCGTCTGGATAATGAAACACGCAATTCTAACGCAATTGTACTGAGCTCAACCAGACCCTCAATTTACAGGAGCTTTCTCACTCTTCCCCAACACGAATAATTATGGTGGTGGTAGTGGTGAAAAATAGAAAAGGTTTGCCAAGGCCCATTCTTTCAACCACGCAATCGTCTCTCACGATCCCACACATGCTTTGCAAAAGAGATAGCAAAGATGGATTGATGGGGTTTGCTAGGCTCTGGCTGGTGGTACGTGAGCACTTCTGCGGCAAACCCAATGGCCTTCAGTGCACCCTCAACGATGCCACCCATAAAACTTGCGTAGTTGATGCTCCAACGGCCTTCTCCATCCAAATACTCGGGCGATGGGTAGACGTACCTCAATACAATGGGCTCGGTGTCAAAAATAAAAAAGCGATCGGAACCCGTCTCGCGTTGAAGGTCATTAGCGGGCTTACCAAACCAGCGTGACCACAATTTGTCCTGGAAAAGCTTCAACGCACCCTCAATAGTGATGGGACGTCGCTGAAGCTCTAATGGATCCTTCAGAGATGACAGCATGATGAGCCTTGCTCCGACCAACACACCAAGACTTGTCAGTCGCTGCTCGATCTCTTCAACGTTGGAGGCCTTGGACGGCGTATTATGTGCCCGTGTGCACATTTCAGAGAAGAGAAAACTAAACGCTGAAAGGGAAACCTTCGCCTCTTCATTGACGGTCCGACTTGACGCCTTGTCCGACTTGGAGCTCCGCACGCTATCGCGATACGGCATGAGCATGCTTTGAAAATAAGACATAAGAAACGGAGAGAAAGACACTGTACATGCACGCCGCTTCAGTGTCACACACATGTGCCTCATCGGAAAAAGCAAAACACACACGGACGGAATAACAAAGAAAACAAGACACGAAAATGTCTCTCTTCTTTTTCTTCGCTTCGTTTTATTCCTCCCCCCCTTTTCACGTTGTCGCGTTTTTCTTCTTTCTACTTCTTCGCTGAAGCTTTAATCGGCAGTGTGAGGGGCTCAACACCTCCACACACATACATGCACGGCAAGTAGAAAAGCCTGCAGAATAGCACAAATATAAGAAACTCCTACTTTCTGAGGACTGGGAATTCGCCACACACGCACACACACACGTCTATTTATGTATATTTGTCTCCCTCCCCCCTTGTCATCCCCGTGCATTTACACAAATAAAGCGTCCACAGTTACTTTATAGATTTTACTTTCTTCTCTCCCTCTTTTCAAGGTCACCATCGCTCATTGAATGGTAAAAGGATGGGAAAAGAAATCATTAATGGCCTCATTGCGCACGAGAGCCACAAGAAATGATGGAATAATACAACGCAGAGTACGAATAAAAACGCAGAACACAAAACTAAAACTAAAAACAAAAGGAAAAAAAAAAAAAAAAAAAAAAAAAAGAGGAAATTCACAATAAAGCAAAAGCATTTCATTCTCCAAGACAAGAGTCTTCAAGTGATGTAAACAATTGCCACACACACACACACACACCAGACAATGCCCGGACCCGCTGCAGTTTTTTAATCCCTTGGATTAGTTTCGACCCAAGAGTTTGGAGCACTATCAAACGTCACAAATATTACTGGTAAATCCACTTTTACGGAGTTTGCACTTGAGATGGCTAAGAGTAACTTTTCATACAAGACAACCGTCATGACAGTTGTTGGAACAACACGACAGATATTCACAGGAAGGCCTCTGTAGAGGCCAAGAACTCCCTCGGAACGCCAAATGGCGCAGAGTGCTCCTCGCATCGAACGGTATTCCTTCAAAGAACCGTGCCGTTTATCCTGCAAACGGGTTCGCACAACCTCAATGGGATTGCATAGGATTGAGGCTGCAGCCTTTGATATGGCCGACGCAATCATCACCTCCATAAACGACGGATTATCCTTGTCATGGAAAGCCTCACGTTTTATTCCCTCATAAAGCGTTACTTGTATTGTTGTGCTTCCTGTCAAAAGAATTTGCGGCCCAACGCCGCGAAGTAACGAAAAAAAGCCCTCGCGTTTCAAAATAGCCCTGGTTCCACAAACAAAACCTCGGGGTTCACCGTAATTTTTCACATCGTACAATTGTCGACGTGTTTTCAGCACATTCAGCGGCGTGATGACAACACCTGTAGTAACAGCAGCAACACACGCACTCAAAAAATCCTGTAAAGTGTGACGTCCACTGTTTCTGTGATCGTCCCTGCTACAAGCCGTTTCCTCCGCAGCCAAAAAAAGTTTCTGTTGTGCTGCCCTAAACGTCAACAAATATAATCCCCACCCAACACTGTGAGCAAAAATGGACATGGTGATGCCATTGTACATGGCTCTCAATCCCTCCTCTCGAATAATTTGCCGCGCTGACCGCAATGGAAATTTGTTGCCCCCTTTATATACGTGCATGCGTGTCCGTAGAAAATCCAAAGGGTAAAACAGTGCCATGGATATAGAAGCACCAATAACGCCTGCCACACCATGTGCCCAGGGCCTTACTGGGGTATGAAGGGACGTATACGTTGCATTTATCCCATTCTCACGTGTTTGAATTGTCGCTGCCATTATCTTTTAATCGCAGTGACCTAATGCCTCCGTATCTAAATTTTATCCACACCCACCACTCTCTCCGTTGTAACAATTCCTTACCAAATATATATATATATATATTTAACAAATAAATATATAATTATGTATATACATGGATAAGTGAATCAGCAACAACCCTCAACCGTGTAGTTGTAACGGTGGGAGAGTTAACAGCTGAAAAAAAAAAAAAAAAACAACGCGGAAGAGAAGCGGCGAAAAACTGCCGGTTTTTTTTTTTTTTTGTAAACTTGTTATCTGGTAATATGTGTGAAAAAAAAAAAAAAAAAAAAAAAAAGGAGAATATTCCCTTTCACCCCCTTGCAAAAAACAACAACAACAAAAAAGATTTATTCGCGGAGTGTAGAAAGAGAACACAGCACGGCAACAGGATGAAAAGGAAAAGGAATCAAACTCAACACCAAAAAAGGGCAATCCACACCTTGCCACCTAACCCCCGTCCTCCCTCCAAACCCCCAAAAAAGAGGTAGGAAGAGGGAAGAGGGAGAGAAAAAATTCATTTTAGTTGAATTTACCTGATGGCCATTTGTGTATATATATATTGCAGCAGAGACTGGAAGAAAGTCCAACATGGCAACTCGTCATCCAATGAGCACCACGTACGAAAGGAAAAAAGGTGGATGTGCTCAGGGCGTTGCCCCACCCGTCCCCCAAGTGTGGGACGGTGAATGTTGTGTGAGCCCTCAAACGATGCGTCATAGTAAAAATAAAATAAAAATAAATAAAAAAGGGAATGAGTCATGTATAAATTTGCCGAGTAACTGCAGAGCTACACCATTCCTCCTTGAATCAACCACCACCACTCAAACCAACAACAACAATAACAACGAGTGGTACATGTTCAGCGTCGCAAGCATCACCCAGACAGGCACGAGAAAAAAATATATATATATATATACCCCTGACGTAAGGACATGCAAAAAAAAGTTTTCTCTTTCCCCCATAAAACACATAAAAAACCAAAAGAAAAAAAAAAAAAAAAGAGAAAGAAAGAAAAAAGGCTAATTTGACCTCTCAAATATATATATCGTTTTACCTGTACCATCCTCTTTCATTCCCAAATTACATCCTAAAGGCCGTTTTCTTTTTTCTTCTTGTGTGTACGCTTATATTACGTCCGTATTCGTCTCCGTCTCGCTGCTTATAAAATTTATTTTGCTTATTGACAATATACTTTTGTTGAGTTGGCCACGTTACCCAGGAAAACAAACAAACAAAAAAAAAAAAAAAAAAAAAAACGGAGCATTCTCACTGTAGCTCCGGCCATTGGTGGGATTCACGGCCCTCCTTGTCTAGCCGCTCGTATCCGTGGCGGCCAAATACATCCCTTTGCAAAGAAACAAGTTGACCGTACCTTAGCGTCGGGGTAAACATCCCATTAACGTACACCAGAGAGGCTGAGAGCACAGGGAGCGTCAAGGCTGTCTTGGAAGTGATAAAACCCAAGATATCGCGGTAGCTCTGCAGTCCTTCTGTTATTTCCTTTTCAAAGGCACACATCAGGTTACTTAGATTTACATTCTTTGCGAAGGCCTCCGTCATAGGCTGAAGGAGATAACCCTTCAAAATGCAACCGGCGCGGAAAGTGGCAATGGTGGCTGGAAGATCCAAACCAAAATCATACACTTTATCCAGAGCTCGGAGGCATTGAAACATTTGCGCATAGCACGCTATAATCGCGATGGAAACAGCATGGTAGAGTTGTCGAATCTCTGGTGCGTTGGGACTCTTGTCCTTTATTGCGTATCCAGGGACTTTTAGAACAAAAGGAAGTGTCTTTGCATTTAGCTCACGTTCCGACTTGTACATTGTCATCTGCCGTGACAACACAGCCATGTTTAGACTTGGTGCGGGTACACCAACCTCTAGCGCTTCCTGCGCAGACCATAGACCCGTGCCTTTAGAACCAATACAGTCCTTGACGTGTTCAGAAAGATGGCTGCCATCCGCAACCTTGGCACGCGCGGCGACGATGGAAATATCGAGCATATATGAAGTCAAAAACCCCTTAGCTTTCCAGTCCTCAAATACAGCAGCCACCTCATCGTTGCTTAACCCCATTGCCCGAAGAATGTCAAAGGCCTCGCCCCATA
>NW_001849577.1:347758-403371 GCF_000209065.1 Trypanosoma cruzi | reverse complement strand
CCACCGGGAAAAAAGGCAGGGCCTTTTCGGGCGCCCTCTTCCCCACCGGAAATGCCCATTCCAAGAAAACGCAGACCTGCTGCCTCCAGTTGTTCGGCTCGGCGGGTCTGATCCTTGAAGTGAGCGTTACCCGTGTCCACAATAATGTCATCCTTCTCCAGAACGCCCTTTAATTGCTCAATCGTCGCGTCAGTAGCAGCGCCAGCCTGAACAAGAATAAATATCTTGCGCGGCTTTTTAATGGCCATAATAAAAGAATTCATCGTCTCATATGCCTTAAGATTTGCCGCAAAAGGAGCCGAGGCATGCTCTTTAATAAAACTCTCCGCCTTGGAGTATGTGCGATTGAATACCGCAACGTGAAACCCTTTCTCTGCAATGTTTAGTGCCAGGTTGGCACCCATGACACCAAGTCCAACAATGCCAACGTCCATTGAAACGTCGTCTTTATATTGTATCCCCACAGAAACAACCACAAACACAGACACAAACACAACCAACCTATAACAGTGAAATAACAATAAACAGAAACCTTTACACAGATCAGAAAAAAAGAAGAAAAAAAAAGTTTTAAACCCATTATTATTGCCATTATTATTATTATTATTATAATTATTTTCCCTATTCCCTCCTCACCCTCGGAAAGGGCAAGAATTTAAATGCATGTACTCTTTACTCGCAACGGAGAAACACAGCATCACACATGACCAAATTCAAATTGAGGCACAACAAGTCACTATATCGACCCGCATTTGTGAGAACCCAAAGACAAGACAAGAAAAAAACAATAACAGGGGCATCAGGGAAAACAAATATACGCGGAATTACACCCGGGACGCATCCGTCTGGTTGATTTTCATGATCATTCGAATCCTTTCTTGCTCCTTCTCAATCTTCGCAATAAGCCGCTTGCGACGTTTCCTTCGAATTAGCTCACGTCTGCTTCGGACCTTTGGTTGAGCAATTCGGTCGCACGAATCCTTCGCATCGCAACGCTCACCGACCAACTCCGTGACTTCTCGCCGTAATCGCCGTCTTTTTTCCGCTTCTCTCTGCAAGTACTCCTGCGTCTCATCGGCATCAGGGCCGTCAATGATGAGCACCAGCTGCCCTTTCTTGAGCATCATGTTTGCTTCCTGGCGTGAGTAGAAGGCAAGTAGTTTGACTGCAGTATCCGCATGCAGTGACTCGTTCATTTTGGTTAATTCGTGGGCAACAACAACGCGACGCCTTGGCAAAACCAAAGCTATGTCTTGCAGAACAAGCAATAATCGCCGAGGAATCTCGTAAAATAAACAGGGGTGATTCGCCTGCCGGACGGTATTTCGAAGAATGCGAAGGCGTGCCCCATGCGACTCCGGCAGCATGTTTCCAAAGAAGAACGATCCGTCACGAAGAGAACGCAAAGAAGATAATGAAGGACTTTCGGCTTGCATCGCCGTGGAAGACGACTTGTCGCTCTCGTACGGGGAGAAAGTGACGCCAGAAACTGCCAGTGCGCATGTCAATGCACATGGACCAGGCACTGCCGATACACGCACTCCTTCTGACTGCATCTCCCGAACTAACTCACTGCCCACGTCACCGACACATGGTGTCCCACTTGTACAAACCAGCGCCATGCTTCTCCCTCCTCTTAGTAGTTCCACAAGTTTGTCTTTGGATGCCGTACGATTGCTGCGGGAGTAATGAATAAGACGACCTTGAGCCTCAATATGGACCAATTCCAATAGTGTCTTGGTTGCTGGCCTATCCGTCGTAACAATGTAGTCAACCTGTTTAAGAACGTCAAGTGCACGAATAGAAAAGTCTTTCAAATTGCCAATAGGAACAGAGACAATGTGTAAAGTACCCGCATCAATTTTCGTTGGAGTCGTCAAAGGGTTAACGGCGTCGTCGGGGATGGTTCGTGTGTGGCGATACTTAAACGATCCCCAGCGCGGGGCACTAAACATCATGACGCAGCGCTTTTGCTGCATCTCCCCCTGGATCGGGCTGTTGCGTGCGGTGAGGCGCGAGACACACCGGGTAGCAAACCATCGAATTGCCATTGGCTCCCTCCACCTCACAGCCACCTTTTGCAAAAAAATCGCCCAAGAGAATAAAACCAGAATCCAAAAAAAAAGAAGCAAGATGACACACACACAAAACAACAACAAAAAATAATAGAAACATGGGTGATGATGACAATGATGATTATCATTATTGTTCAAAATTATCGATGCCTCCTCTGTGTTTGTCGATTCTTCTCCCTTTGTTTGGGAATTAAAAAAGAGCTTCCACCTCCACGTTTGTTGTTTGGTTATCGGTCGTTAATTCATTATCGTTCGCAGCCCACTGCCCCAACACCCCTACTGGTCGTCGGCAAACAGTGTGGCGTACACAGCTGCCACGCTGCCTCGCCACTCTGCCACACGGAGCAGCTCGTCGTACACCCCAAAGGTGGGGCTGCTGCCCCCCGCCTCGTGCATGACGGCTCCCACAAGGTACGCCAAGAGGGTGTTCTCCGCAAACATGTTTTCTGCTTCCTTTTCAAAAAGGACATCGCTCTCCTCCGAATCAGATTCGTTCGCTTCAACACCATTATTATTTTCGTCGTTGTGACCCAAAGGACTATTTCGTGAGACGTCAGCACCCAACAGGTACTGCTGCAAGAACTCGGCATCAAAAACCCGGCATTCACCGGATTGCCGGATACGAAACACCAGAGACAATACACAGGTCATGTGATCCAGCAGGAAATTTGCTGGTGATGTGAGTTGGGAAACCACACGACAGGACTCCAGACGAACATCATACGCGTCGTCAAAAAGAAGCCGAAGGAGAATCAGTAAGAATGCACACCGATGCTTCACAGCAGTCTCAGCTTCGTCGTCTTCTAAGCATAACAGCCCATCCTTTAATGCAGAAACGACTGCAGCACGGTTCCGCACATCAAAAAAGGGACGAGAGTAGTGTTCAAGTATCCTCAACAATGTCACACTGGAAGCACCGTGACGTACACAGCAACGACCGAGAAAGCAAATGGCCCAACTTTGAACCTCCGTGTTTTGCAAAGGTCGCTTTGATTGGGGGTCCATTCTGCAAAGAAGGTTCTCCTCCAGCGCCTTGCACAACGCTTCACAAGTTTCAGACCGTGGTCCACCATCACTGCCCAGCAAGACGAGGTACTCCAGATGGACACTCATATGCAAAATCCTCGTGCAAGGCAATCTCTGTAACAAAGAATCCTCCGACAGGTCCCGCAATAGCATCCGCAACGCCGCATGTACAGGATCACAGTGAAGACGCAATGTAAACTGCCGCATAGTTCGTTCAGACTCTTCACGTGGCCACCGTTTCTCCGCCGTGTGGTGGCTTACGTGATACATAAGGCACGATATGAGGTATTCCCCACTCTCGCTCGTAAATACCTGAGAAAGTGTATCCCATACCTGAGCATTCCCATTTAAGGAGGCCAATTTGTCATTTTCCTCTTCAGTACCCTCCGCCTCCTCCTTTGACAGCGAGAGAAGCCGAACCACAAGAAGAGCGAAAAGTGCGCCGTTTTCACAAACCGCAGCATGATCGTGTCGCGCCAACTCAAAAGACCGCGTGGGCGCACAGACTGCCCCGTAAACCACTGCTACTCCAAAACGCATCAAATTAACAATTGGAGCGGTATTATCCGCACACAACCCAAAGCTCTGAATGTAGTATAGAGCATCAGAGGCCAAACTCAAGAAGGTTACAGCGATTGTGGGACAATGTACACAAGCTTGGTACAGTTTTGAACTGGAAACAGCAAGGCTGGGCGCACCAAGACCCTCCACGATCAATCGATTAACAAGAAAAGCCACAGTAGCCGTCGCGCTACTATTCATGGCCTTTTTTCTCATATTACGGCGCAGCGTTCCCACATAAAAAGTATGAAATTGCTGCAGGTGAAGTAGTGCGCCGTGTACCGTGTTAAGGCCATTTTTTGATTGAAATAAATTGGATATAATTTCCGCAAGAAGCGTCTCCAGGTGGGAAGTAGGAACGAGTGAAGTTAGCGCAACAGCACTCGCGGCACGAACCATAAGGTTTTTAGATGAACCACAACGCATAATAGCCCGCACAATTCGAGAGGAATCCACATCCGCGTCTGCAGTTTGCTGAGATGTTGTCGCATTCGTGAAGAGATGTGGTGGGTCAGGGGTAACCATGGAGAGCATCTGCAGCAGCGGAAACACCCCGAGGCTGGGCAGAGGTGTCGTCGAACTCTTCACCAACTCCTCGTATGCAAAAGCGACACCACGAGGCGCCCGAACGGCAATGTCGTGCAGTGACGTGTTAACACCCACGCTACCAGTTGAGGGATGTTCCCCGACAAAACGGGGTAGCACAGCCGAAAAGAGCATCAAGGAGCTGTTCCGTATTCCCCAGCTGGGGTCATTAAACCCTTCAGCGGCTATCCAAAACGCTTCTTCCAAGTCCGCCACCGAACGCGAGGCAAAAATTTTATTTTCAAATATAAATTTCAAAACATTTAACGCATTTGAACGCTGACTACGGCACTTTTCTTCCGTTAAATGATGCTGGCAATCATCCCCACCAACGTGTGCTCCCCTCGCTACGCGCAGGAGAAGTTTCATGGCCCTTGGAAAAAGAAAGACAGGAACCGTCGGGTCTTCAGCCTCTAGAACTGCTAATATAGCGTGCGGTAAGCCTTGACTCCGCCGTAGCATCCGCGCAACACTTCTTGACGTGACGCCATCTGGACCCAGCAAAAAGTCAAGCATTTCCCAGGGGAGTGAGTGAAATGCAACATCACGTGAACGCAGAAGTGCGGCGGCAACTGTTTTAAGTGCCTCCCGTACTTTACGCATCACACCGTTGTGTTTTGTGCGAAGAAGAGACTCAATAAGGACGTAGCATATCTCACGAACTACCGGGAGAGAGAGATCCTCGACTTTCACAAGGTTCATCACGCGTTCCACGGCGGAGGCGGCCGTACGGATACTGAGCCATGTGTTGTTAACCACTGTGCGCATTTTATCTTCTGTGTAAGAACCATCCTTCTCAAAGACATGCCCACGACAATCCACCTCCACGTCACCATCGTCAACGCTGTTAACTGGTTCGCCGCCCACAATGGAAGAGCATGTCTGTAGCACCGCACTACAGCAAAGCAATAAATTGTTACATGCTTCGTAAAGAAGGTGAAAGTCACGTTTAATCTCCCACGCATTTGAAAGTAATGCCGCACAAAGAGAAATTATTCCATGCAATGGATGAAGCTGAAGAAATTCACATGCTCCTTTTGCTCCCAAGGCGCGTAGTTTTGAGAGTTTTTCCTTCAGCAACTTCATCTCACACTCCACATCCCTCACTCGTTTCTCACACTCGTGCGACGGATTCTCGGCTGCCGCCTGCTTTGCCGCGGGTGTGAAATGCGTCGCCAAAACGTACCAAAGAACTTCGCCCTCTGACTTCCGAAACGTTCGGGCGCGCAGCAGTTCGGCCTTGGCGGTACTTGCAGCCGTGGGGTTTCCCAGATGACGATGCGAGAAGATTGCGTCAGGGACGTGATTGCAGTAGATAATAAGAATGCTGTAGGCGGACAGGCGTGCTTTTTCCCAACCCTCCGAGAGGCACTCCAGCAGACCTTCAATGAGTGCCACGGGAAACAGCTGTTCTTTGAGCTTCCTCACATCTTCTTCAGAAAGAAATTCCAGGGCATTTCGAAGAAGACACGAATATATAGACATGGCCGCTACACGACGCTCGAGAGAAAGATTACGACACCAGTTTGCGTTCTCACCAATCTGTGGAACCAGACATCCAACCATTCGTACACAGTGATCAACCACCAATTCCTTGTACTGCTCGGCTGCCTCACTTCCAGCCATTCCCTTCTTTTGCCTGTTGTTTTGATTCCCGTAGCTATCCACAAGCCGACGCATCCATTTTTTATACACTTCCAAGAGATTGCGCATCGCTACGGAGTCTCCACCGCAATACATATTGCTGCTGATGTACCACTCCATCATACGGCATTGCCAAGCCTTCACAGTCTCTGCCTTTTTCGTGCTCAACACACAGAGACTCAACGCGGTGTAACGAAGTTCAGTTTCGTGCACCTGCAGACTCGCCAAAATGGCCTGAAATGTTTGACTCTTTGGTTGAAGGTAGGCACCAATATCTTTGCCGACGACACGCGCCCGATGAATGATTTCCACAACGCTTTGATTGACCCGAGAGGAATTATGTTTACCTTCCAGTGCTTGTGTCAGCTGCGAAAGCAAGATGGAGATGAACACTTCCTCTGATTTGAGACACGGCATGATCATGTGCGTCACTATGTTTGAGACACAAGCAGCCTCACTCAGATGTGGAGGTGCTGCGTAACCGGAAACAAGAAGGGACTTTACCAGTGGGTCAATGATACCTTGCATGAAAAGAACTTCTCTATGCGCGTCGGCGTTATCCGAGTTTCGGATAAGACTAGCTGCCTTTGCAAAAACATCGCCGGCAATATTTCCAACCTTGTGGTTGCACGCACCAGAAAGGAGCATTCGGCTGAAACAACAAAGTCCTTGGACTTCAGATATGGAAGCCGTTTCCTGTGAAAAATTCTCCTTCAGTACGGACAGAAACTGTGGCACGGGAAGAACGCTAAGTATTCCCAACAATGCGTGATATTTACCACGCCGTTCATTGGGTATACACAGAATACGTCGTAATGCCTCGGCGGTGTCAAAAATCTCTTCGTCCAGAACGTGTGTTTCAAAAGTTGAGGGAAACAACGCTGCACAGCGCCGAAGCGCGGCGTGAACAGAAAGGATCTCGTTATACGCATCGTAGAGTGGACCGGTTACCTGCAGAGTGTTGTCGTCCCACATCCCCATAATGATCTCCGTCGCGTGATTCAGTGTGCGGGTAAGCTTCGTGTTGCGTGCACACAAAGCCATGAGTTCCCGCTTTTGGGGTTCGGTCAATAATTTCCCTCCGTGTGGCCACTGCACATTTCTTTCTCTCACTTTACCTCTCCTTGTTTCATTCTCACTCGGTGGGTGCTCCAAAACCTCGGCAATACAATTAAGAAAGGAAGAAATATGCCGAACCACGCTGTCAATGGTTTGAATGGCCATGAATCGCGTGTCAGGTGCCTGAAGAGCCGAGCAATACGCCTCCGCCGCCGGCATGATGATATCATGCACCACCTCCAAAGCCTCCACTGAAGGTCCAGCGCCCGCAAGAGGAGTGATTGGCTTCAGTAGGATGCCAAGGGAGTCAACGTTACCGTGAATGGGTGTGGATAAGTGTGCCAGAAGACCCTTCAACAATGCAAAACGGCCATTGTTGGTGAGAGCACCAAGAATATTCCGCAGTGCACACAGTGCCTGAGGACGCTCGCTAGCCCTTCGATGGGGATCATCGGAGCAGATCAGCTCGACGCACTCCCTCACATCACTTTGCAGTAAGGATTCCGAGGTATACGCGACTCGCGTCACTCCTGGTTTCGCAGCAGCAGCATCCGTGGGCGGATCAAAGGTCCCACATTGTCGGCAGACCTCGAGAAGCAACCATGGGGCACATGTCCGTAAGGTCAACAGGGACGACACGAGCAATCCCGCCCCGTTCAGAACATCCTTTGGAAAAACAGGCGAAGAAAGCATCAAGACCGCGGAAGAAAAAAGTTTCCCCACGTCTTCTTTTAAATGGCAATGTGTGGTTCTGTCCCCGTTATTCCATACATCCTGCATCAGATGCAGGAACTTATGCGTATACGTTGTGATAACGCGAATACCATACCGCACATACGCCAAATCTTCACCCAAAATTGTCCCATTGGTGGCATTCTCAATCCCAACTTCACGACATTTCACAGAGGCATTCAGGACCATCCACTGCAGACTCTCCCCAAGAAGTGGAAGAACATCAAAAAACGTGCTAGCAAATACGCGTGGAAAAAGAGGCATGGCTACCACAGTCGTGCTATCAATGCAGTTTATCCAACTCATAACGGAATCCTTAAATCCCAATAGAGTGGCCTCACTCCCCAATCTGGCTGCAGCGTTGTCACCAAAAATGGTGGGCCGTCGCTCAGAAGTTCCAGACCCCCAACAACGAATGTGAGCGGCAGTGAATGCCGCACAGAAACAGGTCTCAAGATCCTCGTCTATCACGTACACAGTTCGAAGAAGTGTCGCAAGCGCACGGTGAAGGTATCGCACGGCGCAGTGAAGCATGAGAGGAAACACAAAGTGTGCCGCAAGTTTCTTCAAAAATACTCTGCACTCTGTGACACTCCTCTGGGCCATAAAAGTGTTTTCACGCAAGACACCAGTTATTTGCGAGATGCATCGCACCCGGTGCTCGGACGAGGTGACACTCGTCATATTCTCCACTTCCCGACACACAATGCTCGCTGCTTTGGGGGCAAAAGGCTGAAGAGATGTACTTGCCTTGCAAATGATGGGAATACCTCTCGTTAACTCCGTCAAGACACACTCGGGGAGAGGAATATATTCGGTCGTCCTTACACGGTGTTGCTGCATCCGCATCGCCGTGCTGTACTCGCTCATTGGTGGCGTGCGTCTTTTCCCTCGGCGCTACTAACAAAATTTGAAAACAAGAAACACGCACATACAGGCAAAAATAAATAAATTAAATAAATAAATAAATACATAAATAATAATAATAATAATCAAAGCTCATGTACGCAAAAAAAAAAAAAAAAAAAAAAAACAGTTCCCAGGAATAACAACAATTTTTACATCGAGAGGGATCGCACACCCAAACTGGATGCTTTTTTCCATGAATACAAATTGTATCCTTGCCACCGACTCTGTTTGCACTGCCTGAAGTACAATCACTCGTCCAAAAGACCCATACTATACTTCCACCGCCGCAGTGAATCCCCCGGCATTGCTACGGTGTCCTCCTTGGGCTTTTCTCGTAGCGGCCGTGGGTAATGCTGACTACAATCCTTTTGAGACGTCTTTTTCCCTTCAAAACGAGGTCGCATCGGCGGGCGGCACGCAAGCACCTCAAAGCGTGTGTACGGACCACGAGTTCTGAGTGTTAAAAGGGGCCCGTCGTAATACGGTGGAGGAAGGCCGCGGCGCCGTAGGTCGATGTCTGCGTCGTGCTTGGCAGAGCGGTACTGTTCGTATTCATGAACCAGCACTTCTTCTGCTTCCACTGGCAGCATTTCCAAAGGAATTCCTGTGAGTCTCACTTTCGGCGGCGATGGTGGCGGCTCCGGTCGCATGGGCCGAGAAACCGCTCCGTATTGACGCCGCCGCTCCTCCTCCGTGCAGTGAAAAAGTTTGAACTGCCGGACCCGACTTTCTTCCTCGCGAATGAGAGCATCAACGGCGTCATCGTCGTCCAGTACCTCCATGCAGCGGACCACGGCTGCAAGGTGTCGAGGTGGAAGGCAACGATCACCACACCACACTCCGCCCACGCTCACTCGCGTCGCCAGCATTTTGTCAAAAGTAACATAAATTACAAGAAAGTAAGAAAATAGGGAAATGAAAAAAAAAAAAAAAAAAAAAAAAAAATAAATTATTCGATGTGTGCAGCAGCAAACCCCTAGAGCGCGTCCGTTAGAAGAACAACAAACAGCACCGCCACCACCACCACCACCACAAACAACAAAAAGCGACATCAGCGGAAAAAGCGGCATTCATACAGACAGAGAAACAAGCCAAAGAAAAAATCAAACAAACACATAAACCCCCCACACCCTCCCAGAAGAAAAAAAAAAAAAACAAAAACAAAAACAAAAACAAAACAAAACAAAACAAAAAAAAAAGCAGCAACCGTGAGTTGCCAGGAATAGTCATAAACAAAATCAAGTCCACATTCCCCAATGGTCATGCAAAAAAAAAAAAAAAAAAAAAAAATTTGTTTGTTTGTTTCGCTCCTTCCATAGCTGATTGTTTTCGTTTTCCCTTCCATTTCCGCTTCCGGAGAAGGCCCTCATTCCCCCAATATTCTCCACTATTCCTGTCTTCTACACCCTTCAGACCAATGACAAAGAGTAGACACAACGGAAACTATCAGAAAAAAAAAAAAAAAAAAAGAAAAAAAAAGAAAATCAAAAACAAATGGTGTACAAAAGATAGACCGATGGAGTGTTCACGGTGTGAAGTTGCGGATAATAGAAGAAAATCATGTCTTCCTTCCCACTCCCATCGTCAACGTCTTTTTTCATTCTTCCCCTCATTTTTTTTTTTTTTTTTTTTGCGTGTGTGTTTATGTTTATGTGCTTGTCGCCCACCTCCTCATTCGCCTTTTCCCATATATATATAGATATATATAGATATATTTATGCTTCCTTACTTTGCATACACTGCCCACCCCCATTCAATCGATGCAAACCGAGTCAATGGTAGCAACAAAACAAACAAACAAATAAATAAAGAGTTGTCTACGATTTTAATCATCATCATCGTCCTCAATGAGTGGACCGTGGCGCATAAAGTACGAATCCTGAATAATTTCCACTTCTTCATCGTCATCTTCGTCATTTGTGGAGATCAACGGGGCAGAAGGCAACGTCGACGGGGTACCGGCAAAGGAAGCGGCACGGGGCTTCACGACAGAGCCTGGAGTAGGCAAACTATCCCACAGTGTGCCGTCCACAAACCGACGAAGCACCGATACATCCATTGCAGGTGTGTCAGTCATGGGCAGCAATTCCTTTGGGGCTGTGCAGTGCGTAGCAAAGGTCTCAAAGCTTCCTTGATGTTCCGTCACGTTTAACTCGGTCACAAGTTCAAGAAGCTGACTGCGAATATTTTTATGGAGCCGCTCAACATCAAAGAGACGATCGTGCTTCTTCAGGATAAGAAGAAACTTTGTTTTCAAGATGGGATGGGAAAGAGTCCGAAGTGCTTGCATACAACTCAGCGCCAGATTTATTTTCTCCCGAAAATCAAGAATTTGTGCAGCCTCTTCAATAGAAACCATGAAACGTTTCATCTGACGGTTACATGAGACACCAAAATATACAACGCGTCCTTTATCAGTTATCACGGGCTTAGAGTATTCCACATATGGATAAAGCAGCAGGAGCGAGGCAAAAAAATACGGTGTGTGAATGAGCGAAAAGAGTCCGGCAAGAATATTGGTGCTATTTTTAAGAATCACCGGGATCAGAATCCTACCGGTGTCCCACTTGATCGATGACGGAATATAATTGTGTGGCATCAGGCGTTTGGATGTGCGAACAAAAGCCATGGAGGCATACCGATCCTTTTCGTTGAGATGCCCAGCGTCGCGAATGAAGGCTGCACGTCGCGCCAAGGCAACGGCCTGCAGAAATAAAAATATGGTCGAATTCTCCTGCACAGAAGTTGACACGTCTTCCAAGAGCTCTAAAGTATCAAAGCGATCCAAAAATACGTAATTTGTCAGTTGCTCCCTTATATATTTCATTAATCCTTCTATTTTGACAAATTTAAACTCCTGTACAAGGATGGTGTTAAGAAACTCTGCCGTGGACTCTCCTCGGGCACGTAGTTTTAGCCACTCAATAAAGACAAGGGTGTCGGCAAGGAGATCACTGTGCCGCGCAATGTCACCGGCGTATTTTTCGCGGCTCCACGTTGTAGCTTCATTCCATGGGACACTGCTGTAGGTTAACGGGGTAATCGAACGGAAAGGCAATGCAGCCACACTACCAATCGCTACTGCGGCTTCACCAAGGCCGACATTGCAGCCTCCTATAATAAAGGACGCAATGTCCAGATCCACGGGAAGACGGGCAGACATTTCCCCCAAAAAAGTCATTGCAAGACTCTGTGGACTGGCTATCACGCATTTTTCAGCAAGATTGTGCATCACTTGTTCGGCAGTCTCAGTAGGAATAGCTGGAAGAAGAGCCGCCACTTCACCCATGGGGAGATTCAGACGAGCACAATGAACGAATGCATCCTCCACGCTGAATACATCAGGAAAAGACTTGGCATCCTCATGAAAAGCTGCAGAAACATCTTCCGGGTACAAAGAAAAGTAACAGCATCCTTTTTTCCCTTCGAGAAGCGACAAACGTTCTGCACGTTCAACTTTTGTCTCCCATTCGGTTGTGCTAGCAGCCATAAAACTTTCGGATCGGTGTTGTGCTGCTGGACGACGAATGGTACCAATATCGAGCACCATGGTGTATTCATTATCCATATCCAGAGCGTGACGCACATGATTCATCACATATACACGATGCTTCGTCTTTTCTGTCTCTTCGGTGCCTTGAAGTCCCGAGTAAATGCACAAATCTCTATATGGGCCTCTGGAAGAGCAACCAAAACCTCGCGCGCCTCCGCCGTGAAGACGACGATGGCCTGTGGTTTTTCATTTCCCCTCACGATACACGACACCACTTCCGCTGAAATCTTTGCTGTGTAGTCGATGAGCCTCCTTGTGGGAGGTGGAAAAATTCCAGACCCATCTTTCTCCATTTCCATCATTTCCTTCTCAACTAAAGCACACGTTTCACCATAAGAAAACTCCGTTACATGTTCCACCGCCGTTTCAATAAAAGCGACTTTAAGATCTTGAAACATGCTTTCAATTTCACTTCGATCTGTCCTCTCCGGCGTCAAAACAAGCCGTACAGAGCAAGAGGAATCGGTTCTACTTCGCAGCCATTGACCAAATGCCTTCACAAAAAATGAAAGTAACTGAGTCGTATTAAAAAACCCGGGTACCACCACGTGTGAAAAGGGGGCCATGCTCTGAAGCTTCGTCAGGTAAAGTAATGCCATTTCCGCGCTCGTTACCCATAATGGAGTTGACTCAGTACCCTCAAACGTTTGACCGCAAAATTCACCCGTCGCAGCCTTTTCACCATCGACGACCAAAGAACTCAAATACGTTTTAACAGAACTCACCTCAAAATATTTGGGTACCACCACCAGCACCTTTGCTTGCGGTACGAAAGCCGAAAGGGCCACTGCAAGGGTTAAAGCCTCTTGAGGCCTGTGGACAACCACAACATTGTTGTCTGTAATCTTCTCAAGACCCACAGGATTTTTGGGTGATACCAGCATGTCTTTTTGCGCCGTAAACGCATTTTCTAACTTCAATAACGCTTCTGCATTGCTAACCTGTGGTTGACGAGTTGTGGTTCGCACTTGCTTCGTCCTTCCCACCATGATTCCCTTACCAATGTGTTGGATGGCCTCCATATCAAACTGGAGAACATTAGCCTCTGTTGTTGTGGGTTTTTTGACAACATTGGTGATTGCGTCAGGGTCAAATGGATGGGCGGCGTTCGGGTCGCTTATAATTGTAGTACCCTCTCCAAATGCCTGCAGTGAGGCGGGAGACATGGCGCTTCCTGGCGTTAGGACCTTTGGGGCGATCGCGGGGGATGAAGTAACTTTTCCCCCTTTTCGTCCATGACGGAGAACAGTTGCCATTTTTTGTTGTTATCCGTGTGCTAGAGAGGTGGGGTGGGCGGTGACGTATTTTTTTTTTTTTTCCTTTGGCCGTTGACTACCGGGACTAGCGGAATTTTTTTTCCTATTTCCTTTTGTTTCCTCTTCAACGTCGTGTCGTCGTTTTCCTTTTTTTTTTTTTTTTTTCCCGGCAAAAACAACAAAACAAAAAAAAAAGAGACAGGCGGAGAAATAATAATAACACGTCCTTGCGGTCGTGTCAACACCTCAGACATGTACATAAAAGAACAACAACAACAAATAATAATAACAAATGTGGAAAAAGCGAGCAGGAAAATTTCCATGAATAAATTACTGCCGCATGATGGTTGTCACCCAAAAACCACTACGAACATCCGACTCCGTCTCTTCCACATTTCGCCTCCACACAACGCGTGCTCGCTCCTTTGAGGCTGCCTGAATGATTTCCTTCGCAAATGTTTCCCATGAAGAGCCAAGCTGGGCCCCACAGTTGGGCGCTGTGTCGGCATCAACCGCCTCATTGTCACTTTCATCGCCTTCTTCTTCGCTTTGTCCACTACGCGCCTGCTTCAACACAAGATACTCTCGACGACGAACAACGTCCTGAAAATTGACACGCAGATGCGCGGTGATAGAAGTTGAGATATGTTTGACCTCGCGACGCAAGACAGCCGCCGAGGCCTCCCTCAGTTCCGGGTGTAAAAATTGCAGATATTTGAGGAGGCAATTTACTTCCGCTGCCGCATCGTAGTGATGGTCAAGGTTCTCGTCTGGCAAGAGAATGTGGTTAAAATGCACCTGTTCCCGCACACGTGCATTAAAGAAGAAAAAGCAATTCTCTACTTGAGCGACTTTGTACGGCACCCGATGGGCTCCCCGTGGGACCACCAGACGCCCTTCTGTGCTTGTCGGACGGGTCCAAATGGGGAGAAGGATGTCTCCACGCAGATAATTCACAGTGCCATCGGGGCCTATCAAACTCGAATTTACCTTACGACTAATGTCACCAAATCCAATTTTTTTATGTGTGTACGGCAATCGGAACTTCAGCATGCTGTACTCACCCTGAAGAATTTGGCACCAACACTCTTGCGCCCGCATATTCTCCGCCACATGATCCTCAAAGTTGGGGAGGTTGACGCTCCCAGAACGGATATCGGAGACAAACATCAGCGGCTTGCTTCGCTCCATACCAACGTAGCAAAGAAGCTCAAAGCCAAAGGGAAGATCCAACCGCGGTTCGTACATGGATGGGATATCCTCCGTGCCACGGGCCACATCAATCGTTCCAACGATGCTCTGAAGCTTTTGGTGGATTTCTTTCTTTGTTGACCACGCACCGTCCACGGCGACACAACGGTAAACGGTTCCCAGCCCAGGAAGCACCTCCAAAAGACGGCGCGCATTAATGCCATAGGCTGTCACGTTTGTGAAAAATTCGTTACGAAGATAAAAATTCGGTCGTGACTCCAGCACGGGCCGATCAAATCTTCCCGGATCCACAAGTTCCCAGGTGTGTCGACTCTGAAACAGTTCGTCAAGAAATGCAAGATGAGTTCCAGGGGCTGACCCTGCGTACACAATGTGATAAGACACATTCGGCCGAGCATATAGGGAGAGGAGCTGAATCTCAGAAAGTAAGAGTTTCCGCTGGCCCCAATGAATAGCCGCCTTTACGTCCTTGCTGCGGGAACGATACGACTCAGCGGGGAATTCAGAATCCATCACCGTTGGGAATGGCAGCATCGAGGGATAGTGGTACACAGTGCGGGGAGACAGCGTGGTTGACGGGATGCCGGCGGCCCCGCTCGATGCCTCCCCACTGTCTTTCGGTGCGTTCCCATGGGAAGCTGCATCGGCTTCACGTGGCCGCTTCTTAAAGAGACCTGCGTACATTGGCACGCCGCACTGGAGACGATGCAAACAAAGGAGAAAATTAAGGAACACACAAACACATCGTAAAAAAAAAAAAAAAAAAAAAAAAAAACAATGCAGAAAACAATGCCCAAAACACCACACACACTAAAACGCAAAATTTTGTTTTGATTCTAATCGTCCTCGTTTGTTCCCAGATTTATTCGTCCTCCCCTCAGACACACACACACACAGACACACACACACTTGTTTCCTACAATTTACCCCCTGACAGAACTGTGTTTGCTGCGGCCTCAATCCAAAGGACAACAAGCTCGGCGCCAGGGTCCGGTTGGCCCAACTCCTTCCCCTGCAGGTAGCGGCTCCGGCCGTGTTTTGCAGGCAACAATGCCGTGGCTGCGGCGGCTTTCTTCGCCTCTGGAACACAGACACGAGCTAATTCTTGAATGGAGTTGGCGTCATTCACTTGGGGGTTTTCGTTCAGCGCCTCCAAAACGTCCACCATCGTGCGATCCCCCTTCTTGGATCGCGCAACGCGCTGGATGTTAGCACTACCAGCCCTCAACGCCGCCCGGATAGCATCCACGCTGCTCGCACCGTCTCGACACATCGTCTCAGCGACTGCAGAAGCAGCACCTAGCAGAAAGGCCCCATATAATGGCCCTGAAGAGCCACCAAACGCATCCGCCACGGCCTTCGCAAGCAAAGCCAATGCTTTGCTCACGTTTGTTTCCAAGGGAAGATGCGGGAGGATTTCCAATGCCTTTATGGAGGCACGCGTCGTCCCACTTCCAATGTCTCCATCACCGACCGCAGCATCAAGTTCATTCAAGTAATCTTTGCTATTCTTTAAGGTTTCAAAAACGTTTTCAAGAACTCGACCCAATAGACCATTACACTGCAAACCACATTTTTCTTCCTGCGCCAACTGTAGCGCAAAGCGAGGCCCTACAGCAGGGGAAATAGAGAACTGTGGAACGGTAAACGGTAAAAGTGGTGTCTGTTGCTGATCAAACAAGAAAGCAATATCATCTTGATTAGAAAAACGCAACAATGTAAATGAAAATCCATGCATCTCCAATGCTGTCATGTAGCGACCCACCGATACACCAACCACATCCATACCAGCCTGCTGCAGCTGCTTTAAAGCATGATGTGTGAGAATCCCCATTTCGATATCCGTTGTTGAGCCCAAATTATTGACCAAAAGTGCCACTTTCGCTCCCTTCCATTCCTTCTCAGTCTCTCCTTCCTTATGCTCACCACTCTTTTTCCCACCGCAAAGCAAGATTCCAAGAAGATGGGAAACAAGCGTCTTTGCTCCTTCAAATGGTATCCGGTACAATCCCTTTTCACCATGAATGCCAAGCCCCACTTCGACAAGGCCATCCGGCACAGTCGACAATGGTTTTGACCCAGGGAGCGAGCAGGAGGAAAGGGACGCTCCAATGGAGCGCATTCCACTTGATATACGACCGGCAAGTTGCTTCAATGCCGCCATATTTTCACCCTTCAGTGCAGCTGCCCCAAGAATTTTGTACAGGAGAATTGTTCCCGCAATACCTCGACGACAGTTGATATCGTCCAAGCCAAAACACGCATCATCCGCTACCATCACCATCTCCACATTTATACCCCTCGTTTGGGCCTCATGAACGGCAAACTGGAAGTTCAAAATGTCGCCCATATAATTTTTAACAACAACAAGAACCCCGGGGCCATTAGGGCCTTGTTTGGCGTGCAAATAATCAATGGCAGCCGTTACATGGATGGTGGGGGGCGATGCAAAGACGTCTCCAGATACCGCGGCACTAAGCCAGCCACAATCAACAAATCCCACGTGACCTGGTTCATGTCCAGCACCACCTCCACAGACTATAAGGACCTTTGTTGGATCAATCTTGCGGTTCACCACAACATGTGTATTTTCTATGAACTGCACGTGTGGCCGCGTCATGCAAAGCGCCCTAACCGCCGTGTCAACGGCTGTTTCCGGGGTGTCAATAAACTTGGTCGTCACCATCTTTTTACTTTCTTTTTCTTTGGCTTCGTTTTTTGTTCGATTATTAGACTTATAATGTGTCGTATTTCATGTTTGCCAAAAAGAAAGGTGTGCATGAAGGGAAATAAGGCAAATAGAAAACGAAGCCACACCAAAGCCAGCATTGAAGTATTAAACGGAACAATAGAAACATATACATCCATAAAAAGTAAATAGGAGGGGAAACCGCTCAGAAGTTTTAAGCGTGATTCCCCCTTTCTCGTTCACTTAACACACTGCCGGGTAGTAACGGCACACACACACACAAATACACAAAGAGAAATACTCACCAGTCAAGCGTCTTTGGGGCTGCAAAGGCATCCATAACAGACAAGGCGTGACGTACCTTCACTGCCATCTCGTCCTCCTCTTCGAGCTGACGGCACCACATTCTCCCGATTGCAAGACACTGCAAAACCATGTCTTTTAAACGATTCTCCACAAAGGAACCATCATCATCATCAACATCGTCATCATCCATACCACCAACCTTATTGTGGTCGTAGCTATTATATTTTTCATCGCCATCCACACTCACGGCGCATGCCCCATCTGCGCGTTCCCGCGACTCGGCCACCCAACGCGCCCGGGTCGGGACAGGGGAAGATTCATAAAGTGATATAAACACCACAAGGGAAGCGCGCCATTGTTTCACCCTATTTGCATCAACAAAGCTGGGTGCCGTATCATGTTCGCAGCACCACCGCAGTCGCTGAAGAAAAAACTCCGTCGCTGTGAGTACCGATGCCAACAGTTTCGCCTGTCGCTTCGCGTCCAATATCACATCACGGAAGAACGGGTGTCTTTCTTCAAGTCGCCCCCAGTCTTTTGCCACATTTAACCCTTGCAAGATATCCCACCTCGCCTCCTGCAGCGAACGGGCGTACACATCCCCATCGCTAGCGACCTCAAGCTCCATGGGATGTGCAAGTCCCCCTTCTCTTCCTATAAGACTCGCACTCGTGTACACCTCCCTCTCTGCAGGAGAAATTGCAAATATTTATATTTATTTATATATTTATATTTGTATTCAGCGAAATACAGAAGGGAATAATAATAATAAGAATTAAAAAAAAAAAAAAAAGGGACACCCTCTCCACAGGATTGAATACGGTGGTACGAAAAAAGAATGTGTGAAGCAAAAATGGGCAACCACAAAAAAAAGAAAAAAAAAAACATAAAATAGAAAATGGAAAAAACTGTTTACAGAAAACCACACAAACACATATGCAAATTCAGAGAGAGAGAGAGAGAGAGAGAGAGAGAGAGACAAAAGCAAAAAAAAAAAAAAAAAAGGAAACACTTTTCTTCTTCTTCTTCTTCACCTACAAAAGAAGATTGACGGGTCACTTTTGAATCAATTCATCAATGGCCTTCGAGGCACGGTCTCCAGAAAAACGATGAACCAAAAGCAACACAACAGCAAACACCACAGAAAATCCACCAAGTGAGAAATATAATGCCTCAAGCCATACGTTCTTCCCTCCCAAGAAAGAGAGCGTGGCCAGCGCAAAGGATTTTGTGCCACCAAATGATGAGACGTCAAAGTGCTCCCCAATCACCATTACGTACTTCCCTGGCGGAAGGTCAACGTTGATGACACGATGCAGCTTGCGGAAGCTCGGAAGCGATGCAGGACGCATCCAAACCATAAAATCCTCATCGGTTGTCACGGGAATGGCGTGACCCAGTTCACCCGCGTACCACCCCTTGTTGAAAAAGTCATCATTTGATAGTTCTGGAGTAGGCACCTTCCCCGTGTACAATTCTTTTGCCGCCGTCCAGAAACGATTTTTCGCCTCTAAATCCGGGGCCTTAAACTTATATTCCACGTCCGTATCCCAAGCAATCCCCTTCTTGACGCACATATTTTTTGACTCCGAGCCATTAAGAGGAAGATTGTTCCCTTTCGAAAAATCCGTCGCGTTGCATATGAGTTTTCGTGAAGTTCCACCATTCGTCGCCTCTGTGTAAAGAGTAAACGTGTCATTGAAAATGGACCAGGCAATGAGGCCGGCTGGAACGTACAAAAAATCCTTGTAACGCAAATCCGAACCATCCACGTATTTGATGGGAGTCCCAGAGATTCCATAAATATCCCCTGGTATGGCAAGAGGTGACGTGTCTGGCAAATATCTCACGGCTTTACCGGCCAATTGTTCATCGTTTCGCGAGATTGAATACCGCCTGTGATTTTGATAAAATCTTGTTAATTCATAATAAAGATATACGGGGGCCTTAAGTTTCTCCGTGATATCAAAAGAAACTTCCGTCATACATCCAGTTTTAAACGTCATATTGTTGCCTTCATATATAAAGGCGCCTGTGTTATGTGTAATTGTGCAGCGATGAATATGATCATAACGAACGGTAACCTCCTTCGCCTGTTTGTTCATTAGCGTCACGAAAACCCCTAAAGGGATAAATAATATGCTCAGCAGGAAAAAAGCTAGCGCAACATGTGGAGGCGTAAGGATGGGCTGCCATGCGGGCAACCGCTGCTGCTTTAGCAGCACCATGGGACCCCGTCCACCTTGTGGCATATATGCTTTTGCTCTTCAAGAGAGATGTTGCTTTACCAACGTTCGGCGCCGACCCAAAAACACACACGCCAAGTAAAAAACAAAAACAAAAAGGCAATAAACGCAGAAACAACAAGCCCAAAGCACGAATACACACACACGCACACACACACAACAGACCATAACTGAGAAGGTAACTGAGAAAAATGTTGTGAGGGAATGCGTCTCGCAGTGTGTGCACGAAAGCAAAGGGCCTTCTTCCAGTCAGTGAAGCCACAGTGTGGCGAAAAACAATTGTGACATCTCATTAACGGAATCAAACTGACGTGCAAATTGTTTAGATCATCACTCACACGCAAGAACCAAAAAGAGACAAAAGAACAATAAAGGAGCAGCTGGCTGCCAAAACACGTCATCTCGCCGCCGCAACTACATTGCCCCGCCATGTGGTAAATAACGAGGAATGACTCTTTCGAGGGCTAACGGAATGAAATAGGGAAGGAAGGATAGGGGAGGAATAAACGGGTAAGACGGGTGTTGGGTGTGCGTCAGTAATCGCTCGCACGTTTCTCGAACTCGATAGAGTCATGTGGTCATTCCTCTCGTGTAGCTGAAAACTAATCCGAGTTTTCATCATTATGCATTTCATGTGTGTTGTGATCAACTTTTTTTTTATTTTTTATTTTTTATTTTCTGCTTTGATGCTTGAAGGTTTCCTCCACATCAACGGCGTGCGTTGGGAGAATGGAGGGAGAACGTTCTTGTCAACTTTTGTAACGTACATGTCATTCATCATCGCAAAGGAGAGAAAGACCCGCAAAAGAAATAATAATAATAAAAAGAGAAAAAAGAAAAAAAGGGAAAAAAAGAAAGAAAACAAAGAAAAGATGGTCGGTGCTTCATTGCGCGGCGCAACCCACTGACCACAAAATTCACAGCAGCCACCACACCAAAAAAACGACAACAACAACAAAAAAAACAAGTCACATTAGAAGGATCTCAAAATAAAATGGCATCGTCGTAATAAAAACCACAACCGCCAAAACGCATGTATATATGTATATATATGTACCTACACATATACACACATAAACGTGTACAAACAAACAAGCAAAGACTCACAACATTCCTCTTCATTGCAAAAACTCTCATCTTCTACACCAACCTTTTTGTGTTGGGGTCTTTACCCAGTTTGGCACAAAGTGCCTCATAGCGCTTGATCAACTCCGCCTGATACTCCCCGACGAAACGAAATACTTGACACATTTGCGACTTTTCAGTTAAGTTTTTATCATGCATCATCAGTTCCTCGTCAAGCATACCGAGCACCTCAACCTTGTCAGGATGCTTACGAAGTACATCCTCTACAAAGTCCAACTGACGCAACTTAGTACGGAGCAGCAGCGGCATAGAATAAATACAACGTTCAAGACATGTCCCACAGTTAGGATGCCTACGGCGTGGATAGTAATTGTAGATCGTCAACAGTATTTCCTCCGTATCGATACTTGACAGTGAACGCTGCTCAACTGCGGGAATATCCGCACGCTGCAGCAACTTCTCCCTCTCCCCCTCAACTAGGCTAAACAGATAAGAATATTGAGAAATAAGACGTTGTAAGTTCACTGGAGTGCAGGCCAGACATTCACTTGGAAGATTTGACATGGCGACAGCAAATGCGACGGGACCGTCCAGCGGCAACGTATCCAGCAATGCGTGGGCCCAAACACGTTCGTCCAAGTATGGCGTGGGTTTAACAAAAAACTGAAGTTGTCTCGATAAAGTTCGTCGTTTTTTTCGATCAATCGGCATTTTTAGGCCATTTTTCACTCGCGATTCCTTCAGTTCGGTCAGCTTCCTTTCAATTTCTTCTTTCGTGCACGTGGTGGTCGGTCTGAAGCGCGAGTCCAGAATAAAGCGAACAGACAGCTCTGGCGTATCCCGAACTTCAAAGAGATCTGGTGCCGACAAAAGCACATGAATTAAGCACCGCCCTTCAGGAAGCAACACAGCCGCCGCCTGTCGCATTTCTGCAGAGATGGAACAAAATTCCTCTGCAACGGGAATCAGGCGAGCTACACGGTATTGTTCATATTCTTCCACTTTGTATGGCTCCATAATTTGACTGATGCATCCTTCACGGCCTCCTGTAACTTCCACCTCCTTTTCCTCATACGAGGCAGCACGTGTAGCAAATTTCGATTGAAGACGCACAAATTTCTTAATTTTTTCCTTCTCCCCGTTGCCATTTTTGTCATTCAACGAAACAACATCGAGAAATTTATTGTACTTCTCGACGAGAGATTCTGCTACGGCCTCAGGACTCCTGCCGGAGTGGTCCTCGGAAACCAATTCCTCTTCTCTTCTCGAGTTGGATAACGTTGTCAACGGCAGTTTACACAAGTGCGCCAATAACGCCTCCATGGGCACAAAGAAAGTAGGAAATAGGCGAAACACCTCCATGGGGACGTTTTGGATCCGTGGAAATACACCCGCACCCTCCACCTGCTGCTCCGGTTCGGGGCCGTGTGCCTCGCAAGACAGACGAAGACCCGCACCTTCAGAGGGGATGGACCCCACACAACGACGTCGGAGGCGGCGGGCCACGTAAACGCCACCCACCTTTGAGACAGCAAACAATTCCGAGTGGCGGCCAAGGAAGCTCCGTAGGCCTCCCGCCTCCGCAACTCTCTCCATCAGCTCCGCATCGACACTACGGCTTATCTGCGTGAGGGCGGTGAATGTGACTGGGATAAACGGTGCAAGCAGCCGCTCCAAAGGCGCCGTTTTCCCATCGCAATGCAAGGAGTTCGTCAGGCATCCACCGACAGACTCGCCCGCCTGAAAGACAGGGGGGCGGCACAATGGCCGCAAGCAAATTCGCAGCATTGCTTCCCGAATAAAAGGCCAACAAAAAAAAGAAAAAAAAAGAAAAAAAAAGAAAAAAAAAAAAGAAAAAAAAGAAGTCACGAGGAAAAAAATAAAACCAGTCGTCAACATCGGGTGCCTCATAGAAGAGAAGAATAAAAGCAATCAACACGAGTAAAATCATACCTTCTCGTTGCTGTTGCTGGTGGTTCGCAGGTTTCTTTTTTCCAAAGAAACAAACAAACAAAAAAACAGGCAGGGAAAAAAAAAGGAGAATTACATTAAGGAGGCACGACGTCGCATTAAGGGATGTTCATCAATGTAGCTCATCAGCAATAACAGATCCATACGGCACTGCAGCAAAACACGAGAGCCAATCTTACATTCCCTTCTGGCTTCCCTCATCTTTTCATTCAGCACAAACTTAAGCATATCGGCGATAAAATAAATAAAAATACACTCTTCCTTGGAAGAGGAAGCGTGGCTCAGTAGCATAAACAACACCTCTAGGGTCGGTTCCACGACAACCTCCAATAGTTTCAGCGTCACCTGAGACACGACGACGGTCGCGCTGCCACCACAAAATTCCACAAAGTGCTTCATCGCCCTTTTTGAATAATCATGTAGAAGACTATCCACGCAACTGGCGTAAAAATCTTCCGTAGCTTCCAAGAGAGCTCGAAGCAGCATTGGCGTCAGTCCCATACCCAATACCACTTTGGACTCCTCTGCTTTGGATAATGTTGGGTCTGCCGAGACCCGTGAGAAGGAAACCAATGCTTTTTTAAGTAGCACTCCTGCAGCCACAAAATCTGCTAAAAAAGGAAGCGTGTAATAGCACTTCTCTACGAAGTGACAGCGAATTTTTGTTAGCATGACATATCCAACCGTTTCTAGCAAATGTTTCACATTAGGCAACTGGTGGGGCTCTACAAATTCAAGCGGCGCTGTTGTAAGCCTGACAATCCCTAACAGGGGATTATTTGCAATTCCTGCCCTCTCCAGGGTTTCATTCTCTAAAATAGCTTTCAATGTCGCGGAACGCATTCGGCAGCCGCCATTTCCACACAACACATATATTTCGTCTGTGTCACCATCCGCATTATTCAAGGAGGCTAACAATTTTCTACGTACCTTCTCAGGCATACTGTTTGGGTCCAACACATCCCATGGAATGCACAGAACGTCTGCCCAGAGCGAGTCCAGAACACGTGCTGAGTGCACAGAAAAACACTGCTCTATAGAAACAGATGTGGCGCGAGAAAGCGTAAACCTCATGGAAAGTGTCAAGGTCAAAGGAAAATTTTGGCTAAGAGAGAGGCTGGGCAAACCCTTTAAAGAAATATCTGTATTGCAGATTTCTTTTTCTTCCTCTATTTCCAAAAGTTCAAGTACTGTGCGTATGTAGGCAGCCGCACCGAAAACCTCCCGTGCCCTGGAAGCAAAAACAAGACGATAACGCTGCAGCTCCTCCAGTGGCACAGATCCACCCCTCTTTGATATATCCAACAAGCGCCATTCGATGCACTGCGCCAGCATTTTGGTCCATCGCACGAGCCATTGATAATGAAAGCGCAATGGATATGCTCCAAAACGCCTTTCGCAACCATTCGCCAGTGTATGAATTAAAGCCATCGTCGAGCGATGATATGCACCCGCCGTCGTTTCCAACTGTTTTTTTCCATTGCCTTCCCCCCGATCCGCATCAACTCCCACCCCTGCTTTTCTGTCAGATCCTACATGATCACGTGGCACTGAGAGCGTTGCTGCTTTTGGCACATCACCCATGTACACAAACACGTCCCTCCAATCCATTTCATAGAAAATGACGCGAGAACAGAAGGCAAAGTAACACTTCCACTTCTGAAGAAGCGCTAGAGGAATGGGTTGCACGCAAAACAGGGGGGATGGACCCGCGGCGGACTCCCCTTCCCAACCCACCAGTTTGGACCAGATGGCCTTCGTCTGTTCGTACGGGTTCTCAGGATGTCGAAAAGGATATGCCTCTAGAAATGTCTGCAATGAGGACTCCATAATTTGAAAGGTTATAAACTTTTACTTATTTGTAAAACCCCTCACGCTACAAAGCAATAGTAAACCACCTAATATATATATCCATATATTTCTTGTTATTACGAAGTTATACCCTCGTCAGCATACATGGACAGACACACACAGAAAGTGGCTCTTTAATACTTCAAAAATCCCAAGATATATATAAAAAAAAGCGAGTGGTGCCAACGACGGTTGGGAAAAACATCACCCATGCGGTGTGAATAAACACACACACACACACACACACACACAAACACAAGTAGCAGAAAGCAGACCATCCTCTTTTCTGCATTATTGTATTTTGTGTAAATTCCACGTGAAGCAACCACTTCTCTCTCTCTCTCTCTCTCTCGCTTATTCTTTCTTTTCCTTCACCCTCCTCCCGCTCATGTTTGTTGCTGAATATCAGAAACACGCATATGACGTCGTGGCGATAATTGCAGCGGTAGAGGCCTCTGTATTTATGCTCTTCTCCACCTCCTTTTTTTTTATTCACTTCCTCTTTCATTCCTTCTATGTCCTCTGTGCTGGCAACACGCAACCCATTGCCTTGCCTTCGGGCAACGGTCATCTTTTCAGCTTTTAAAAAAGCTGTGGAAACTTTGGGCAAAGATCCAACAGTTTGCGATACGTCTCCACGTCGTATTCGTCGTTGTACGTGCCGTGTTGGAAGTACTCCAGCTCCCCGCTGCTGGGGTTCACGTAGCACACAAACTCATTCACCTGCGCCACTTCCGCTCCACTGGGGAGTCCCATTACCTCGACGGGCTCATCCGTCGCGACACAGAGCGCCTCCAGCGAACCACGTTGTGCATTCAGCGCTGTAGGCTTGAGCACAATGGAGACATACTCGCCGCGGTGGGTCGCTACGCTGCGTGAGGAAACACGGGGCGAAACGCCCGTAAACGATGGGAGATTATTTGTAGTGGCACGTGCGCCGCCGCCAAGATACGGAGTAGAGCGCATTGCTATTTCGTCGCTGCTCTCACTGTTTTTCCTTGTCGACCCTCCTTTGTCATGAAAAACACCAAAAAAGAAAAAGAAAAACAATGAGCCAAGTCTCCCAACTCTTGAAAGCATTCCGATGGGCGCCACTTCGGTGCGGCGCAGGATAAAGAATTTCCTCATCCCCATCCCCAGCAACAAATAAAGAGAGAGAGGAGGGAAATAATAATAAATAATAATAGCAGAATAAAGAAGGAGGTTAATGCAACGGAAGATATCCGTGAGATGCACCATCCAAATATTGTTGACGAACACGCTGCATAGCCAGCATTCGCTGGACAAAATGTAGCCACCATCGATTGGCTCGCTGTCGTCGCTTCGTGGCCTCTTGCTCCTCTGTCAGCTGTCTCCATTCATCGTATGCATGCAAGAGGTTCGCCGCGTCCGCTTCCCTTACAACGATACCATCAAAGACAGCCTCCCAGTGTGAAAATCGACGCTCATCCAAGCGGCGCCGTTGAAATCCCATGACAGCATGTCCAAATTCAACATCCACTAGACGCGCTACTCGGGCAATATTGGGCCGTTGAATATACGCCAATCCCTCAGGTACGGGCTTACCAAGAAGAACGTACCAGCGCGTTTTGCCATGCAAAGGCAGCGACCCATCACTGCGCAGGGGACTGGGCTCAAACGGTTTCGTCTGCCACACTCCAAAGAAGCCAGAAGAGGATCCAAAAGGACGTGAGGCCGGCGGGGGTACTACCTTATATGGGGCCTCATCTTCGCTTACTACACAGCGTCCTACACGAAGCCAGCCATCTCGGCTGCGTAGATTGACAACAGCAGAACGTTTATACACTGTGTGACCCTTCACACTTCCAACAATCGTCGTATTGTCCTTCGGATACACTCCTTCATGTCGTGCGAGCTCATTCTCAAGAACAAACAACGGATGTTTATGCAACGCTGTAAGCGTTTTTGGTATTTCCTCCGCATATGTAAGCGAATGGAGCTGCCGACGTTCTCGAGCCAGCTGAATGCATGTGTTTCGGGTCATATCCTTACGGAAGGCATCGAGTATGACCTCAGAGGCTTCTCTGGTATCGTTCCAGTCCAGGTGTTTCCAGAGAAAGCGATATGAATCACAGCGGCCCCACCGATAAGTAAATGCGCTGCTGTACTTTGTAGTGTACCGCGGCGTCACATCCATGGCAACATCGCCACCAACCGAAAATGTGTACGGGGCTCCCCAGAGTGCGGTGCAACCTTTACACGGGTTAACAGAGATGAAACTCTCACGTTGCGGACACCAGACTTCTACCCAGAAGCAAGAAGATGGCAGCTTCTGTGGTAATTTATCTTCCTCATTAGCACCCTCTTTTCGTTGACGCTTTACACGCGGCAAAAAAATTGTCATCTGCGCCGGTTTTTCGGAAACATTCCCATTTTCAGTCACAACAGGATTCTGTCGCTCCCGCTCTTTTTTTATCGCCATCACCAGTCGACATGACATGCCCAAAATGTTGGCAACCGAAAGAAATATGATGCTGAAGTACAAAGAATGCGGCAGGGGCAACTTGGCATCGGGGGAGATAAGAAACTGATGCGATCTTGACAACAGGTTGGAGAGATGCCCAAAGGAAATAGGCGCAGCCCAATTAGAGAGGATTGAGGCATCAACCTTATCCTCCAGGGTAAATACCGTGGTGATGCCACTAAACAAAGCCATTATGGAATTGGAGGTATAATTCCGGACGGTATCCTTGCCCACGGTAACCCAACAGGGTGACAGGGCGGGATTTTTCACTGCAGGGTCAAGAGCGCGTTGATATTCTTCTCTTGCGCGCTGTACAGCCTGTATGAAAGGGAACGATTTAGAACCATTCACTTCGACAGTGCATACGCGTAGCAGTTTCCGCAGTAGTTGCGGGTAACGGGATTCTCTAACGAGTGTTTTGCACCTCTGTAAGGCAAAAATTAAAACAGACATTCCTTCTGCGGCTCGCCGAATTCGTTCTGAACGTCGCTGAGCAGCGAGAATTTGCTGCTGCTCAGGCATGCGCTCTTGGAAATGTTCATTTCTTCTCCACCGTTGGATCGATGTGCCTGTCAGTGGAGGCCGTGTGCCCTCCATCAACGACTGTGCGCTCGGGTCCTCATCGCCCCCCACGACTTCGCCGTCTTCTACCTCCAATGCCTCTGCTTTGATGCTACCGGCACACGAATTCGCCACGGGGACATCCATTTTGGGCTTTTGAGAGCTCTCTTCCTTCTTGAGTTTTCCCTCATCCTTCTTTACCGCCGCAGCGTTGGCGTTCGGCAGCACCACCTCGTCCCACTCGTCATCCAAGTCGACGGCATCGGATGTGTTCGTGTTGACCACAGGCCGCGAAGCCTGTTCCACACTCGCCGCGGTCACCATCGCCAACTTGCGCCGTGTACCCCTCCCGCCCGACGCACTGGGGATTCGAACCCGCCTTGACGCATTGCGTAAATACCCGTCCACGTTGGCCGCTGCCGCTGCTGCCACGTTTCTTTTCTTTCCTTCTTGTTTTGATTCGTTCATGATACCCCCTCGGAATGCTAGTTGCAAGCACCACCATCCACGCCGTTCGGCACCGTTGTTATTATTACAGTGCAGCGGCAAAAAAAAAAAGAAAAAAAAATGCATCGGGGAAGAGACGAGCAAAACATGTCAAAATGACAAATGAGAAACAAAAGAAACCCTTAACAAAAAAAAAAAAAATAATAATAAGGAAATATGTGGAGACGGACTCCCCCAAGTCGGGAGTCCTTCTGGACTCCAGGATAAGGGAAGTAGACTCAGAAAATGCGAGAAAAAAACAAAAAACAAAAAAAAAAAAAAAAAAAAAAAAAAGAGGATCGAGACAACAACAAAAAAGGCGCTCACGTCGGAACGTAAAGGGAGTTGAGATTATATCCTCGGTTCTGGATCTTCTCCATGACTTCGCCAAAGACCGTGTAGAAACGAATCTCGTTTGTGCTAAAGCGGTGCAGCCACCCAGTCAAGAGCGCATCGTCCAGCAACATCATGTCCATCTCCCGCATCGAAACACTTGAGCAGGGGCTCTTGAACTCCGGCACCACCAACGAACCAACAGCTTCCGTCGTGTCATCATCCACACTTTCCTGCATTTCCACACCAGGAATAAACTGCGCCTCGCCGACACGTCCCATTGCGGATTCCGCCTTTTCTTCCTCAGGTAGAGTGATCTGTTCTCGTTTTTGGGCCGCCCGCTCAACCGCCTCCCGTGCCTGTTCTTGCGCCTGCAGACGCTTCCGCTCCCTCATTACGGCCTGCTCTGAAAATGGATCCAGAAGTGTGATCTCGCGTTTACGATCCTTCTCATCGCAGCGAAAGGGTCCACTCCGCCAACCGATAAGACTTCGCTGCCTCCAGTTATAATCCAAAAGAAGATCAAAATATTCCCCACCAAACACGTAGGGATCTAAAGTGCATTTTTCCATCGTCTCAGGAAGATGAAACACGTCCTCCTGGGGTCCCATCAGACTCGGGTGACGACGTATTTGTGGCTTTACTTCTTCTTTTGTGTGAAACCCCGAACTATCATGAAAGCCAATTGTTCGAATACCTCCAATCATGCCAACAATCTCCTCCACGGAAAATCCCTGCCCCGCAAGCAATCGCTTCATCTTGAGTACATCGCGTTTCCCTTCCGGAACAAGGGAAGGAGTCTCAACGAGAAACTGCTCAACTGCCAAATGGCCCGGGGGGTCTGGTCTCCCGCGACGTACAGAAATATTCGGCCCTCCCAGGCGAGCGAGCGCCTTTGCCGACAGCATCGCCCAAAGATCAGGAATAGAGAACATGGGCTGCTCACTGTGTAAATCAAAAATAAATTTCATCAGTTCCTCCGCTTCTGGACGCATGTACTCCGGATACACCATGGGGGCTCCAAATGGTGTTTGGGTGCCTGAAAGCACGTAATGAATAACCATACGCACCGCTGCCACGGACAAATCAGGACGCGCGAAAACCTTAGTGTCCATCGCCTTATTCACATAGAGAGTGTTACCAGATGGCCGCCAAGCTTGGTACATGCGGTTCCCAAAGTAATAGCACATACTCGTAACCTGAATAAAGCAGAGAAGCCCGGCAAAAATTGCAGCGTTCTCCCACCACGGACGCTGACGAGCAAGTCGGTGGAGGTCACGTTCCTTGTACCCCCACCACAATAGACGCGCTCCACTCACACAAAGTGGTCCCGCGCAACCAAATCCAACAGTCCGCAGTCTGAACATTTACTATACATGGCAGCAACGACAGAAAACACACACACACAAACACACACGAAAAAAAAAATAATAATAATAATAAAAATGTGGAAATGAGAAAGCTTCTTCAAACGGACTTCCCAACAAAGCAAAATTTATATGTTTGCATTATTCATGGATGGGGCGCCAATCCCAACGGGAACAAAATTCAGAAGGAAAAAAAGCTGGGCAATCCGCAGCAGCAATCGTCTCCATTTCCCAACCCTTCTTTTTTTATTACAAAAATCGCTCCTCTGCGGGAAGGCAGCGGATAACCATCTCCAGTGCAACTCCCGCCTCACCAGCCTCGCAAAACGCTGTACGCCTAAACATATCGGCGGTCGTTCGCACAGGTGAAATCTCGTGTACCTCGCGAATACCTGCGTGAATGACGGCAGCATCCATAAGGTCAATCCACTGCACAGGATGCGCCAACTGAGCGGCAAGAACGGCCGCACACATCTCACGTACACTGTTATGCTTCACACCGTCGTTAAAGGCTTTTTCCACCAAGTCCGTTTGGTACCGGCCGTGGTGCCGAACCTCGCCCACATTCATTGACTGCATCATCTCCAGCGCCTGGCGCTGAAATTCGGGATCCAAGGGTCGAAATGCACTGCCTGTGAGGTTCGTCAGCCACACAGGACGCTTCTCTATGGCTGAAGGTGCAGAAGCTGAATTGGACTCCTCGAGGGGCTTTGCAGCCACACCCAGCATGGAGCGCAGCACATCTTCCTCCGGCATCGCATCTTGAACTACAGGCAAGAAAAGATCCATCGCCCGGCGAAGCCGGCTGCTGTGAAACGGGACATTTACAGGAAGAGGAACAAACCATGACTTTTTTTTTAGCCCACTTCGTCCATCCTCCTGAAGGGTCAGATGCGTTAGTTCCTCCAGTGATGGCGTGTACCCATCGTCTGGACCCCGCAAAAAGCGACGAAACGTCGAGCGTACACCGTATTTTTTCACGGATGACGTTACGAAATCCGGTAAAGGCCCCTTATTGGGGTGCATCGTGACACCATCCTTTTTATCCTGCCAGACGGACGACACGGCTGTGCGTGCAATGTGATCCAAAGAAGAGGATGGGCCACAAATACTCGCTCGAAACTGCGGATCCAGACATTTCCCCAGAGCGGACAGCCCCACTCGATCTCCCGCAACAACATACTGTTCGTGATCAATGTTATAATTTACAACCTCCACGAATGAGGTTGTAGCGGAAAGAGCTCGAGCCACGAGCTCCACAAGTATGTGAAACTGATCGACCGCAACATCCAAGTCCTCTTCGCAGAGCTTCGCCCTTCCGGGATGACAGGCGTACATGACGTAATCATCACGATTAGCTGAAAACTGCTCAAGAGCGTAATCCATTAAGACTCCACGCTTGTATACAAGATCAACCGCGACTTCAGGTGAAAAAACACCTAATGCACACAGGGCTGAAAACTCGCCAAGACTGTGACCAGCAATGACAAAGGCAGATTCGACCGAATACCCCCGTGTCGAACGGAGATACTCCAGTGCTAACATATGCGCTGCCAACATGCATGGTTGTGTTAAAAACGTCAGCGACATGACCCCTTCTTGGGATGACAAAAACTTTTTCCGCGGAACTGACTCAGCTACGTTTCGATCTTCCAAAGAACCTCTTTTGCAAATTACACTTACGTCCAGTGCGTCATCGCGCACGTGTATCTTTTGTGGGTTCACTGTCATGACCTCCTGTAGAGAAATGCCATATTTCTGCATCATCTGGTCCTTCATCCGTTCCCAGAGTCGAGCAACCGCGGGAACGCGCAGGTATTCCATAGACATTCCCTGGCGATGGGCTCCCTGGCCAGAAAAGACTAACGCGCGTTTCATTCTCGTTTCTTCAGCAATTCTCTTTTCTCTTGTTGACCTATTTCCTTACACATACACGCGCGCACACCGAATGCGACGATACCTTTGGCAAAATGTGAGTCCGTACTATTATCACAATGCAGAAAGCAGGTAGGGCAAAACGCAGCAAAAAACATACTGAAGTGCCATTAATAGAGCATTATGTGAAAATGCCAAGATATTTGCAAAGTTCTTTTTAAATATCATGCGAGGGGACAGATAGATGGATAGAAAAAACTTTATACAGGCCCTCCTTCAACTTAGTTGAGATAAGGGGGCATCACAGTAGCATGAGCCTTTCCGTCGCTCAACAGCATAGAAGCGCACGAATCCCCGACCCTTGTGTTCCACTACAACACGCCACGCGTCCACATCGATGGGTGTTGGCTCAAACAACGCAGTCGGTGATTCTTGCGTTAATCCTGCCTCTTCTCTTCCTCTCCCACTTCTAGAAAGACAAAACTCGGCAGATGGGAGATAAACACAAGAGATAATTCGATCGTCCAACAAAGCCAAAAGAACTGCCCGTCGATGCCACGGACATATGCAGAATCTCCGCACTTCCTGTGTTCCCATTGGATGCATCGTTTGTCCGGCCGAAAAATACTGTAGAAATGTGCCTACAACGCTTTCTGTAGCGCCACAGATCCCCAACGTAAATCCCTTTTCCTCATCCTCAACCTCAACATGAGCCACAAGAGAAAACTCGTCATCTCCGCGAACAGTCCAAGGGGAGTAGCAGTGAATCGACCCCGTTTCTGGCTGATTGGGTGGCCGGAATATGTGAAGAAATTCACCCCCATCACAACTGTACGAGCGTAAAGGAAAGGGGGGTTCCTCATCAACATAAATACTCGCAGTCTCTTCCCCAAAAGCAGTAGAATAGCAAGAAGAACCTGTCGTACCTCCACCATCGATGTGAAGGCGTCCCAAAGGGAAATCACCATCCGTGACATCATCGATGGACCCAGGTGCTAAACCGCCCATAAAACATCAAATCACAGGGTAGACCGTGATGCAAAAAGTAAATTTATTGGCTCGCAAAAAAAAAAAAAAAAAAAAAAAAAAAAAATAGCAACAACAATGAGATAGAAAAAAAAAAAAAAGAAAAAGAAAAAGAAAAAAAAAAAAACATGCGTCGCCATCTACGACAAAACATCAGCAGCAAAATGATGGTTTCATTGCTACTGCTAAAGAAAAATGGCCAATTGTCAGCCTCATAAACCCACAGCAACGACAACAAAAAATAAATCAACTTCGCACGCCAAAAGAACGTACAGGAACGGGCACCGGCACCCCGCTGCTGCCACCAAGAGACAATTTCTGCTGGACGTCCGTCCCCGCCGTCGATGCGCCTCCCACTACCGGCTGGGTCGCCTGGGGAACAGGCACCGGCACCCCGCTGCTGCCACCAAGAGACAATTTCTGCTGGACGTCCGTCCCCGCCGTCGATGCGCCTCCCACTACCGGCTGGGTCGCCTGGGGAACAGGCACCGGCACCCCGCTGCTGCCACCAAGAGACAATTTCTGCTGGACGTCCGTCCCCGCCGTCGATGCGCCTCCCACTACCGGCTGGGTCGCCTGGGGAACAGGCACCGGCACCCCGCTGCTGCCACCAAGAGACGATTTCTGCTGGACGTCCGTCCCTGAATTAATTATAACTGAGTGTGGCGGCCATGGTGCCTTGGAGGCAAGACTAGCTGTGATATAAGAGGAGTTCGTTAGATTGTCGTAGGCAGTATCCTTATTTGCGGCCCCCTCGCCCACCAAAGAATTTATTGTGTGGACTGGTGGAGATGAAGAAAGAGCTCGAAGGTCAAACATTGGTGAGGGATTGTACCCATATTCAGTAGCGGCCGACACTGTTTGCCCATCACGCTTAGACGGTGATGATGGCAAGGGAGTATCAAAGGAATACCCTTGTGGGGAAGGCACTGATGGCTTTGGATCAAAAACATTAGGGTTCGAAACGGCTTTCGATGTCGATGCCGTCAAAGTAGAAAAGGGCGTGGCCAACAACTTGGATCCTGCCGTAGATATAGAGAAGGCGCTTTCAACTGTAGAGCTTCTTCGCCGTGTGGATCGTCCACCGGACGACAATAGTGAGGAGGAAGATTCGCTGCTAGTGCTACAGCTGTTAAAGTGAGAGGAATACGTTGTCTTTGACGACTTCGAATCAGCTTTCTCATCACTATGGTTTCTATCTATCGTTGACTGCACAATAATGTTGATACATTTTGTCAATTCTTGAACATCTGCGCATAGCTTTTTGATGAACTTGACATGCTGACTATGTAGGGTAGATACCCGCACATCCAGTGCCCGACGGTAAAGGGTTGTAATATGATGGAGATTCATTCCAAGACACTGCAATTGAAAGAGCACCTGATACGTAAGAAAATGGGCCACACTTCCCTCGCGTGGGAGGGGCAACTCGTTTACAGGTTGTCTGCGTCCGTGAGCTTCCACGGGTGTGCTTGTGTGCTCCTGTCCAGATGACTCGGCAAGCTGATTGGCCAGCTGGATCACAACATTCGCAAATTGTAAGATTCTCTGCACCACACAATCGGCCTTCTCCGTCATAGGTTTTGTCTTTGCATTCACGTTAACTGCGTCTAGGGGCGTAAATTCCCGCCTCAGTGTGGCGTAAAGCATCTCGCAATTTGACTGAATCTGACACGCCACGTCATACTCCAGAATATACAGAAGCGTTTTCTTCTTCGCAGTAGAACCCCTTTTCGTTTGGTCAAATCCATCCGCATTCTCTAGTCGACAATCACCTGTTCTTTTCTCTTCGTTTTTTTGTGTCGATGTGCCGTCAACCGCAATGACAGCTCCTGACGACGGTGATTTTTCGAGTGGGGAATCTTGATGGCCGTCCTGCTTCCTACGGTGACGGCGTTTATTCCCCTCCCTGACGTCGGTGCCGTCCAGAACCACGCGAATAACAAAAGGCTTTCCGTTGACCGTCAATTTGGCAGTCGGTGTGGACGGTGGCACCGGGCCAGAGACGACGGAAGCAGCGATGGCTCCTGGATTCACCGAAGAAGAAAACATCCTTTCTTCGATGAGAACAACACGACAGGACATCTCCGCAAAACCCATCGTCTTACCGGCACTGTCACACATGGCGTAGTTGCCGTGACGACGGCCCTCAGCTGCTTGCGCCGTCAACACCGGGCATGGGCATACCCATGACACCGATGCCTGCCGCTGCCCCTCGTCGTACATGCGGCAGACGCACTGAGCAGGAAACATTTCTCTACATTCATCGTCATTCAGGCAAAATTCGGCCTTGTGGCACACGTTGTACGTTAGCGAGAGAATGCCATCGCCCGTGGAGGATCGCACAACGACACCGCCACCACCGCTGATATGTGGCCGAATAAAAATCTCCGGAAAGCTTGAGAAACGCACAACAAAAATAATCCTCGCCGAGGAACTCATGTTCACAAGACCATGAAGCCTCTTAACGGCTATCTCTAAGCGGTATCTTCGCCTCTGTGACGACATCCTTTTTCACCACCGAAAGCAGTAGACAACGACGATCTATTCCCTTCTTGTTGGGCTCCCAACTATGTCCACTGACGGTTTATTCCACACAGTCAGCCGCGCCTCCAGAAAAATTCTCAAAAAAAAAAAAAAAAAAACAACGCCAAGGACCTGGAGTGCCCACTGCCCTCCCCTTGAAATTTGTTTTCAATCTCTGATAGAACAAAAAAAAACCAAAACATGGAAAAGAAGTAAGAGAAAACCAATAAAAGAGAGCAAAAATAAACTGGAAAAAAAAGCCACACAAATTAAACGATTGCAACTTGACGTAGGCTCCAAAAAGGACAAAAAATATTTAAATACCAGACGAAAATGAAGAATGCGTGCCCACAAATATATAATTAGCCATCCCTGAGAGCAATTCATACAAGCCATAGCGGGTTGAGCCTCAATGTGGCTCAGTACTGGACGGCTAAAGGTCTTCATTTGGGTTGTTATCGTCCTCCTTCTTCTGCTTGTACTTACCGCGGTGGTACAGTTGGTCTACCTTGTCCTTGAAGCTAATGCGTGCGTTTGGTACACTCCCGGCTGCCAATTCAGGTTTTTGCATCAATACTTCCTGGGTCGGTATTGCAGCCTTGTCACGAATGCGACCCCTGCTTGTCGCAATCTCCCCACGCTTGACAATTGAGATTGAGCTTTCACCATCCTTAAGGCTCTTCGCAGACATTCTGGCAATCATTGCATCCTGTTGCTCCTGCAGAGCATGTGCCTTGTCCAGCTTGCCTTTCTTGCGACGCCTCATCGGCGCACTCGTGTCCGCAGGTGATGCGGCAACACCACCAACAGGGATAGAAGCGGAGCCGCCGTCGGTCTCGCTTAAAGTCGGCCGACGGAATATGGCCTTTGAGCCCGTTTTACCGCGGTCAATATACATGCGGCGACTAATTTCACGCTCGTTGTCTGTTTCCTCCATGCTGCGTGCCACCCGTGTGTCTTCATCCCGCTGCTCCTCTTCGCGGGAAATGTCATCAATCGTTTCAGAAAGCGCTCGTGAGTCATCAATCCATTCTTCTAGACTTTCCTCCCTCGCACTTGCCATGGTGCGCAGCAACTGCTCCTCCACGCTGACGGAAGTGCTCTCGTGAGGTTGATGGGGTTTGACCGTAGACTCTGGGTGCTCTGAGACGTGGTTCGTGAGGAGACCCTCGGGAACCTCCACAATATTTCCCTCGCGATCCTCAACCAACGGCATTTGTCCAACAAAGTTCAACGGGTACGCCTCACTCTTTCCAGCGACGTACTTGTCCAACTCCCTCTCAATATGCTCCTGGACCCTTGACTGTGGAATGTACTGAATGAGATTCATGCTCTGCAGCCGCTCACTGGCGCGCTCGTACCAAAAGAAGAATTGTCTCTCGTGGAATTCGCGCAGTAGGTCCAAATGTTTCTTCTTGAGGGCTTGACGTCCTTCCGTCATTTGCTTCGCCTCCAGCCGCTTCTTTTCCTGTGCCTGCATCTCGTACTCCCACTGAGCAAGTTGGGCTGCCTTTGTGATGTTGTACTTGTATATGTACTCATCTGCATTGACACGGAAGGACTCAAGCCACTGGCGCTTGTATACTTTTCTTAGATGCTCAAACTGCGCCTCGTGGACATTGCGCCACAACTCATTTTGTTTCCACATCCAATGGCGGTAGGGCGTAAGGAAGCCCGTCATCTTTCGCCCGTGATCCGATTTGGAGGGGAGATTGTAGTACGGCCGTAGCTGCCGCCGACACCCCCGCGAGCAGCGCATCATGGCCCAAGATTGCTAAAACAAAAACAACAAGAAGAAAAAAAAAAACAAGAAAAATAGTCGTAAAAACAAAAGGTGCACACATACGCACACACACACACAAAAAAAAAAAAAATTCGCCCGCAAAAAATGTTCTTACTTGTTTCCCTCTTATTCCACGAGTAGATTTTACTGCATCCACGTACAATCCTGCACAGACAAATCTTAGAAACATTTCAAACACCTTCCACACCACCAGCCGCAGTCTGACCAATAAAAAAAATTACAACAAGAAGTATGTATATATATATATGTATGGTAATAACAACAAATTCAGGATGGGGAAAAAGAAAAAATGTAAAATATTAATACTGTTGTAGCAAAATGTATTTGCTATTTTTGTTTTACGCAGCAGGTGGTGACAACAACCGAGCTGCACGTTTCTCCAGAGCATGTTTGACTAATTCGTATCCTTCCGGTGGACCTGGTATACGTAGGTGAATGGCTTCCATCAACAAATCCGCGTTCCCCTCCGCGGCCTCTGGAAATGGAAACATGGCGGCGAGTAGATCAGGGTGCTCCGGCTGCACTTTGATGTCAGCAATTTCCCTGAAATACTCCACCTCGGTATTCTCCTCTACTATTTCCACCTGCTGTAGCAAAATATCCGTGAATACAGCACGCTGACGCACTTCTCCCCAACGTTTTAGAAGAAGTTCCCTCTCTAATTGAGAAGCCCGTTTATCAGTCTCTAAATGGTTATGTATCAAGTGCTCCGCGGATCTGGCATCGTTGCCGTAATATCCATCGAACTCCCTCAAATTCCCGTATGCGTTGCTTGTCACACCACCACCGCCACCAGACCCCATAAAGTAGCTGCTTTCGTAATCAAAGTTCCCATTCAACGCCTTGTTCATGTTCAGGTGCGATTCCTGCTCCAGGGCTCCTGCCTCGTTGCCGTCACTCGTGACGGGGGGCACAGGCCCACCACACTGTCTAAAGCCTCCACCGACTAAAGCTCCATCAAAATCCCTGCGTAATGCGTGGAAGCAATCGGCACACACCCGTACGGGCACATGAATTCCACGCATCGGAATACTGCAGCTAAAATTTGAACAGTTTCCACAAAAAACATAGCCGCAATTACGACAGTGATGACGCCGTGTGCTAATGGAGAAATTGACAGCACACGAATGGCATGATGGAGCCTCAGAATCTCTCTGCCAGCGTTCGTCCTTGGAGCCATTGGTTCCCATCCTTGCTTCTTGCTCAGCGTTCTCCTAAAGGAATTCTGTCCCGCTTGATTCCTCGGTAAACAACAAAAGAAACAAAAAATAAACCGCAGCCACATATGCATACAATACAAGACAGCGTGACCGTCCATCTTCTTTCAAAACAAAACAAAACAGAACAAAAAAAAAATACATGCATGCATTCATGCACAAAATATAATCTTGCTTTTTCCTCAAAATAGCTACAGGAACGACACATTTAACCACTTGTCCTTTGCATCATACGCATCAGAGCTGCTTGTGCTTGAAAAATTCAAAACTGAGGAAGGCCCCTTCACAAAGTAGGGCACATTTTTTACATTCCCCTGACCTAAATTTGACGGTACACGAGTTCCCCTGTTACTGACCGCGACATCTATCGGCCCGTTCGGCGGGCGGCACCGCAGCGCTTGAGACCCTGATAATACATCCAAGTCCAAGTTAACCGCGGTTGCCCGCTGCTCGGGAAGCAAATGGTGCTGAATCCAATGAGGAGCGCCATGCTGGTCTAAGCGTTGTCCACCGTCAGAAGTCACTAATTTCTGCTCCTTTTGCGGTCGAGAGCGCAAGGGGGTTCTCATCAGCATCACAGCAACGGCGTCGTGGTGAGTTTTCTCCAACTCGTCAAGGTCTGCAAGAATAGACCGCGTTGTTTTCCTCGCTGTTTCAGCTGGCGCCTCTTCCATATCTTTTGCCTTCAATTCGTCGTTTTTCTTGTTTTCCTCTTCACTTTTCTCCTTTTCTTCTTCCTTTGCTGCTTTCTGACGTTTATTCTTCTGCATGGCGTGGCACACACAATCAACCATCGTTTCCCCGTCAAATTCCCCTAGCGAGTGAAGAGCGTCGTCCCGCTCCTCGCAACACCCATTCGGTTTCTGCGTACCGCCATCGCTGTCGCCATTCACAAATGAAAACATGTCCTGATCATTTCTCAAAGTGCATTGCGACGATCGCGCGGCACTGGCCTCATGCGTGTAGCGACTCCTGAACCCATCGCTGTGGGAAAACTTCGCCCCAACATCGACTGGCTGGTCCTGATTTCTTCCAGATGAAAGGAATGCCACTGGCGTGGAACTGAAGGAGTCCCTTTTACCTTGAAAAGCCCCCTCACCTGATGCACAAGGCTGCGCCACACATTTATGGCTCAAATAATCATCCCCAATGTGATTGCTTCTCATGTCATTCTCCTTGTCATTGTACAGAATAGAGGCACCACCCCTTACATTTTTTCCCTCTTCTGTTCGGACTGGCAGGGGAGATGCGTAGTGCAGCAGAGCCTCCACGGCAGCCGGACGAAAAATCGGGGGAGGAAGTTTTTGCATCGACGACGTTGAAGGACGCTGCTGAACATGTCTCGCCCCTTTCAAGTCTTGGATGTCTGATCCGTCCTGTCTTTGAAGCGACTCTTGAAAACGGCGGACCATCGCACTCAACCTGTTTCCCGCCTCTGAAAACTGTGACCGCATGGCAAAATGCGCACGAATCTCATCAAAGGCTTCCTTCGCGTCCATGACCTCATCCGCCTTGTCTCCCCTGCAGCGGACATAAGCAATTACGAGCATTTAGTAATATTAAAAATAAATAAATAAATAATAAGAAATACGGAAAAAATACACTCATTTGACGCCGATGCATGTGTTTTTGCGCATTTTCCACAATAATAAATTAACACTGTTCTACACAGACACGTGGGCCATCAAAACATTGCTGTTCAGCACCCACCAGCAATAATAATAATAAATAATAGAATAATAATAAGAAGAATGACAACAACAACGCTAACCAAGCGCCCGAATGAAATAAGCACCTCAAAGAGACGGTGCATGCCCGGATTCACATGCGTTCAGCACCTCTTCGGCCAACTCAAACTCTTCCAGCGTGACGGGTAACAACATATCGCTTATCGCACTTAGGCTTGCAGGAATCGGTAAGGTTGAGTTGCGGTCGCCACTGCGGCCAGTCCTCTCCTTGTCCTCTTGCAACCCACTTTCATCAACCAAGAAATAGCCATCGTGTGTAAGCGCGTGGTGAAGAGCCACGGGTCGCACGGGCACTGAGGGCAATACATCCCAAGACATCACAGGGGAATGTTCCTAAAAAAACAAAAAACAAACTACCAAACATATTGCAATGCATAACGTGACGACGGTGAAGAAAACAAAACACAAGCAGAAAAAAAAAAAAAAAAAAAAAAAAAAAAAGGAAAGAGAGAAGAAAAAGACAAATTGTAGCCAACAAAATCAAAAAAATAATAAAATAAAATAGTCTCAAAATAAACAAATGGGTAGGCGTGTGCATATCCACTTAACTCTTTCTGGAAGCACATTTATCAACTGCCCTCCATTTCTGTTCTTCATACCTTCCTCTTCCTCTCTATATAGGCACTTCATATTTTAAGACTCTATGGTATTTCTGTTCACTCTCTTGGTGGCTGATAAAATCACCATTTGTGAAGACACAAGAGGTCGACGCCTTTTCTTTCTTTCTCAATTTTGCTTCCTTTAGAGGTTCTTTTTAGGGGGGTGGGGGGAAAATAATTAAAAAAAAGACAAGACATATATATATATATTTAAGGAGGCGTCAAAAGGGGTATCCGCGAAGGTCCATTGTCAGGATGGAAGAAGTTTCCTTCTGTTTGTTCTTCAGCACCCCAACAAGCAAATCTGCAACGTGATAGAGCTGGTCCTTCAGCGAGATGACGATAAACTGTGTCGTGTTGCAATTCTTCCGCATGTAGTTGGCCAACTTCTCGACATTTCCAGCATCCAAAGCGGCATCAACTTCATCCAAAACAAAAAATGGTGTTGGTGAAACTGCATGAACGGCAAACAAGAGTGCGAGAGCTGCCATGGAGCGTTCCCCACCGGAAAGGAGCTCCATTGGCATGTATCGCTTTAGTGGTGGTGTCGCGTGGTACCTCGTCCCCGCCAGGTACGGCTCCTCCACATTCTCCAGACTCAAGTACGCGGAACCGTGCACAGCGTGCGCGCGAGTACTCAGGGTGAGCTCGCGGTATACACGGTCCACATTTTCCGCAATTTTTTCAAACGTTTCCATGAAACGCTGTGTGCGGAGCTCCTTGACCTTCGAAAACTCCGAGTACGCCTTGTTGACCTTTTCACGTGCTTCCTCAAGATGAGCGGAGGAAGAGCCCAACCTATCCTCTGATCCAGCAAACCGCGATGCCGCCTTCAGATTGGGAGCAAGAGACTCGGCAGCGCGCTGTAAGTTTTCCAGTAGGGTTTCTGTGCGTTGCTTGTAAGCCGCAAGGTGTGTCCTGTCAGATGCCGCCTCCTTTAGAGGCTCTGGAAGGTCTGAGAAGTCCACCACGACCTGTGCCTCCCTTGTCGCCACGGACCGATGAGGTTGAGAGGGTTGAGATTGTTTGGTTGGTGCAGCAGCTGGAGCGTCCTCCGGCAAGACAAATGGCTCACTCTGAGTCAAAGCGCCGCTCTCTGCCGCCCGTGACCGTTTGACACCGCGGGCCTCAACGGGTTTGAGCGGCAACACAATTTCTTCCATCTGACATCGCCGCAAAATGTTCATGCGCTGCAGGCGAAGTGTATCGCAAGCGGCTTGAAGAGCCGTAACCCCTCTTCGCGCCTGTGCCAACTTGCCAAGTTCTTGCTCGGAGGTACGACTTTGTTGACGAATATCGGCCTCTAGCAAGTCGAGCTGCACTTTTGCCTCACTGACGCTATCTCTTGACTGACTCTGCTTCTTTTCTGCGGTCTTTACAATTTCGCTGTATGCCGCCAGGTCCCGTTCGCATTGCTGAATTTCTTCTTCAAGACGCACACAAGCCCCTCGGAGATCCTCGATGGATTGCATGCCGATTCGCTTATGCTCTGCCTCCAGGGAAATTTCCAGCTTGTGAACCAGCAGCTGCATCTGCTGCCGTTTTTCTGCCCTTTCCCTCAATATTTGGGCCTCATGACTCTCAAGCTCCAATATATTTGGAATGTTTACCCGTCGCTGAAATTCAGAAAAGATGCGTTCTTCCACCTGCATGATAGACCCGTGCTTCTCTTGCAATTCATGCAGACATCGTCTAAGCTCGGATTCATAAGTGGAGTGACGTTTTTCAATCGTACGCTCCTCATTTTCCTGATTTTTCATCTCTCGATTCATGTTGGAAACCTTTTGCTCTGTTGCCTGCAACTCTGCCGCAATCACTTTGATGCGACCATGTGTAAACTCCAATCGTGCCTCCATGTCCCGGAGTTCGCATTGCGTCCGTGCCATTTCTGCCTCAGATCCCCCGGCCGCATCATTAAGCAACCGATCCCGTGCCGCACGCAGATCCTCATACTTTTTCTCGTCCCACTTCCGTGCACGGGACTGGATCGACGCAAGACCTCCCTGAACCGCACCATTCCGCATAAGAACAGAACCGTCCACAGTCACCACCTTAAAGCGCTCCCCATCCTCGCTGCCGTATGCAACATGTTTCGCCTCCGCCATTCCATTGCACACAAGTGTCTGTCCCAATGCATACTGCACTGCTGTCTCAATTGCCGTGTCATAACGAATCACATCCACTACAGGCTTACAGGTCCCACCAAACGTCCTCAGGCGGTCATTCACCTCCTTACCCTTCACCGAATCCAGAGGAAGAAATGTCATGGGTGGCAGGCGCTGCTCCTTTAGGTAACGCACACAGGAAATGGCCGTTTCCGTGGTATCCACAACAACCGCTTCAAGGTTCTTGCCCAACGCCACTGTCACCGCATGTCGATATTTATCATTGGGAATAGTGCAAAGATCCACGAGGCGTCCACGAACGCCATAAAGAGCACGTAACGCCTGCAATGCTCCGGCCATTCTCGACCCATGTTTGTCATTTTCCTTAATAAAACGAAGTTCATGCAGCTGCTCCTGAATCCTCGCCAGCTCCACCTCCCGTTCTCTATTCCTTTTCTCTTTCTGGGAAAGGTCCGCCCGTTTTTGGCTTATGTTGCTTGTAAGCTCCTGAACTGTGTCCTGAAGATCGTTCATGCGGTTTTTTAGCTCAGCCACACGCTCGTTGCTTCGTTGCACTCCTTGTTGAAGTTCCTGTTTTTGAGACCTGACATTCTCAATGGCTATTGTGCATTGTTTCTGACCCTCGACCAATGAATGCTGTTGCCGCCTGATTCTCTCCATTTGTTGTCTTAGCACCACGGTTTCGCACTCCGCCTCTTTGCGAAGCTGACGATACTCTGACAGCTGCTCCGCAGTTAGCGACCCGCTTAGTGTCGTGTGTTCCTCGTCTTCCTTCTTGCACCGCTCATCAAATGCCATTAGAATTGCCTTCTGCTGCTGCAACTGTTCCTCAATGCGTTGAACCTCACGTGACTGAACGTTCTCTGTCTTCATCAAGTTGTCCAATCCGTGCCGTTTCACTTCATGTTGGCGTTTCAAATGGTTCAGCGAGACCTTAATGCGTTCCAGTGTGTTGTGTTTCTCCCGCAGCGTATCCGCCTCTTTGCGGATCTTTTTAAGTTCCTCCAAGTACGTCTTGTGCTTTTCGGCATACTCACGCTTCATTTTGCGTATGTCTTCATCCGAGGCGATACTCTTCTCAAGGGCTGTGAGTTTTTCAGTGAAGGTATGAAGCTCCTGTTTCTGCCGCTCCAGGTTAGATTCCACGTAAAACAGCTGCACCAACGCCTCATCACGCCGCTCCTCACCAATGCGCCTAAGAACTTCTTCGTACTTTTCCGCCTCCTTCTTGTGAAGCCGCATTTGGTTAAGAGCCACCACCGCATCACGTTTTTCAGCAGAGGCCGTTGTCAACTCCTGGTTTGCCAATTCATGAGCCTTCTTGCAGCGATTGTACTCCTCCCTCAGTTCTGCACTCCCACTGACTTGTTCCAGCAGATCCGTGAGCTCCCGTGCCTTTTTCTGAGCGATCGCCTCCACCTCGTGTTGAAACACCAAAAAGTTATTCACCCGAGTCCCCACATTAAACTTCGACATTGCCGCCAAATACTTCCGGTCGTCCACGGGCTCGCCGTTAATCTTATGCGTAATCTTCCCTCGTTGGTCCACCGCTCGTGTGAAGGAGATCTCAGTGTCCCGACCTTGCCCCGCAGCTGTTGTCGTTGCTGTTGCTGCTGCTGCTGCTGCTGCTGGCGATATCGGTGTGGTGTGGCAGAAAACGGCGGTGACAGCACACTCCTTTCGCTGCGCGCCGCGGTGGATGAGGTCCGTTGCGTCCTTCCCGCGCAGCGTTGTCGTGGCACTGGGACTCAACACGAAGCACAGCGCATCCATAAGGTTTGATTTGCCGGCCCCATTAGGCCCGACGATGCACGTGAAGTCCTTCAAGGGCCCGATTGTCACATTGCCGGCGTAACTCTTGAAGTTGTACAACTCCACGCGGTCAATATGCGAGAGCATCCGACACGGAACGACACGCAATTTAGTTAATATTCCCTTTTCCTTCCTTTTTTTTTTTTCCTAGAAAGGACGAGACAGCACGAAACAAAAAATAAATAAATAAATAAATACGCCCTCCCCTTGACCTCTTTGAGAGGCCTCGCAGCATGAAGGCAACAATACACACACACACACAGATAGAAAAACACGCAAAAAAAGTAAAAAAGTGCTGCTCGGCTGTTCGCCCGCACTGAGCGCGTTATCCTGCCATCGAGAGACATGACGGCGCTGCAATTCATTTCAAAGGGCCATCCCTTTTCTGTTGCTTTTTTTCCTCCTCCTCTTCCTCACGTCTCACTGGGAGTGTGCATTGTCTGAAGGGAAATGCACAAGGAACAGTGGCGCCTACGGGAGATCACAGTCGTAACGAGATGATAGGGGGCGGTCGTTCTTGACAAATGGTCGCCACACGTCTGCGTTGTCTTTCGCGCAATGACATGAGGGCAGATGCGGTTGGCATGGCCGGTTTGCCATAGGCCATCGTGAAAACGCCATAAAAATTTCTATTGGCTGTTAAGCGTAAGCCGACGGTCAAAAAAAAAAAAAAAAAAGTAAATGAGATAAAAAGTTAATATTCCCAGAAATGCAAAAAAGAAAAAAAAAAAAAAAAAGGAAGATATGAGAACCGACAAAGAGAGGGTGTGTGTACGCACCCCCATAAATGTCACAATTACTTTAATGAACAACTTAGGCAAGGGGCTCCCATGTGTTCTTGACCTTGTTATTCGATTAGACGCAGCACGGCATCTGTGCCAATAATCTCCTTAACAATACGCAGGCACTGTCTGCCCTGACCGCCACATATGTATTTATAAATAAATGCAAATATATATGTTGAGGAAAACAAACAAAAAGGAAAAAAAGAAAAAAAAAAAGAGCGTAAAAATCTGGGCGTGATGTTTCTTCATTCTCCTTCATTTCTTTCCTTTTCTCCTCCAGGATGCTTCCTTCCTTCCTTCCTTCCTTTTTTTGTCTCATAAAGCATCAAAACGTGTCATTCACGCGATTCATTACGGCGCGCAAGCGGGTGTACACCTTTGCGGCTGGGCTACCACGGATCAAATCGCAAAGGGCATCCCTTGCCACCCGAATGTTCTGCGTTGTTCCCATCAACCAAATGTGCGTGTCGGCAATGACGATCCGCGTCCGTGTCACATTTTCAATGGTATACTTCGTTTTTCCATGGGATCCGCTCATCCGCCCAATGCAACGGGAGAGGTTATCGCCATGCAAGTTGGCTCGCACATCCTTCACTTCAAAGCCCTCAATGTACACATCGTCCATACGCAACAAGGCAATGGCATCCTTCACTTCAAATCCTGCAACGACTGCCTTGACAAAATCTTCTGCCTTTTGAAGGAGAACTTTGCTGCTGTCTCCACCGTGTCCTGCAGCCTCCATGGTGGCTGGGCAAGTCCGCAGCTCAACGCACCGAGATTTTAAATTCATGCGGATTTCCAGTTTGCACTGCTCGACAATGGGGGTGTAGACCTCTAACCACACCTTCTTTAGGGGAGGAAAGCGGTGGTGGGGAACCTTGACGCTACGCGTCTCACGAACAAACGCGCTGGCACTCTTCTCTTTCCCGGCACCCGGAGCACTAACGACGTTGGAGGACATCTTTGCCAAGGCGCCTTTTTTTCCCTCTTTTTCCCTACAAAAGTATATATGCCTGGAAAGAAAAGTAACAATGCAAAAAAAAAAAAAAAAAAGAAAAAAAAAAAAAATGACAACCAATAAGGAAAAACAACAAAACCAATGACAACAACAGCAAATATAAATATATCATGGCTATCTTTTTTTCTGTCGGGAGAAACGCCCACAAACAAATAAAAATAGCTACAACAACAACAACAACATCAACGAAATAAAAGAACCCAATAGACACAAAAATTCACAGAAGCAATCTAACATCTAAAATAAGCATATGGAAAACAAAAAGAGGCAAAATAAATCACGTTCCATCTCAAATTCATGCGTCCACTCATCATAAAATCCAAACCCGAGTAATTTTCGCACCCTTCACTCGGGCTAACCGCAAAATCGGCTTCAGTCTAGTGCCAAACGAGCCATTTTATTGTTGTCAATTTCACTCTCGATATCACTGGAGGGTGCAGGGACGTATTGCATGGATTGCTCATCCTTCTTTGCTTCTTCATTGTCGTCTGAGACGTATGAATCCGACGGAGTAGGGGTTTGGGAAAAATCTCCTGATCCACGGGTAAAATGCATGGATATTCCCTGCTCTCCATAAATTTCGGTCACCTTTGAACTGTCAGGAGCGTCTGGACGTTTTGCCTGCTGTGTAACCGGAAGGCGATCCGAAGACTGCGCTGGAGGGTCCTCTATATTTTCCATGGCACGCCGTACTACCCCCGGGGAGGACAACGCATGAGAGTAGCGAGGAAACTGCTGAACTCCCATTGGCTGCTGTTGTTGAATTGGGTCATCATTCGTCCATTGAGCCCTCCGTGACAGGGCAGAGGATGGTGACTGAGCCAACAACCTTGGTTTTGGCTCCCTGACCCCCATGGGCGAATTGTCGTTCGTTCCCATCGTTGGAGTCGCATCATGTGGACTGTGCGCCGCCATCATTTGTTTTTGCTGTTCACGGTATTGCTGATTTCTTTGCATCAAAAACTGTTGCTGCTGGTGCTCTCGCATGCTCACCGGCGACATGCTCTGTGATGGGTGGGGATTTGTTCCCATGGAAACATATCTCGCATCCAGCGGGTCCGCATAATTCAGTCTGCCACCTATCGTCTCCGGATGTGACGCCTGAAAGCCAAACACCGGATCCCGGCTCTGAGGACCGCCGCCTCCACCGGCAGCAAAAAGACGGTGGAGTGCCCCATCCATGACAGTCATCTGCCGGTCCATTTTCTCTATTCGTTGCTGAAGGAAATTTACCCGCTCCTTAAGTGCCAGAAACTCCTCACAAGAAATCTCCACACCGCCAGTGGCCCTGTCTGACTGGCCGCGGAGCAGGCCGTCCCGTGCTCCCGAAATAGCGCCGGCGTCTCGGTCCCCAGCCGAAACACACTGCAGAAGCATCTCCAGACGGTTAATGTCACGGCGACACAAACGCATTTCGCTGCGGGAGGAAATGTTTTCCTCCATCAGGCCCCTAAGTTCCGTGACCCACTGTGTGGTGGTGTCGTTCGTCGCCTCCAGCGCACCACGAAGGCGTGCAACGTGCTGGTGAATCAAATCACATTCCTCAGACGTTTTTCGAGCCTGTGCTCGCACCATTTGCTCTAATTCGTCTCGAAGACCAACAACGTGAGAATCTAACTCTAACAAAGAATTTCGCACCAAATCATGGTGACGACGAACGAGCTCATCGACACGACGGTCTCCACGCTGCTGCTCTATTCTTGCTTCGTTTTGCAGGGCAAAAACAGCGTCACGAAGATGATTCTGCTCTGATGTAATGCCTTTGACATGCTCTTCCATTTCTCTAGAAAGATTCTCTATAGGAAGTTTCGCACCACGCTGAATTCGATCCAATGCATTCTGCATCTCTCCTAAACCCCGTCTTGATACCTCCGTGGTTTCTTTTAGCGATTCCGCAAGTTCCAGGTGGGAGTTATTCATCTCCGCCAGGCGTTGACTCATCGTCGTGTTCACCCCTTTTATGGAATCGGTCATTCTCTGTTCAAAGGCCGCTTTCCACGCTTTCATCTCATCCGCAACTATACGCCTTACATCCGATTCATCCAAGATTCTGCGTGACGGGGCAGGAATGGTGGCCGTCGTGTTGAATGCAGGCGCATGGAAAAGAGACGCAGGCTCTGTTGCTTCCTTCGGTGTGGCATCTGTCATGTCCCACGCCAGGGATCCCATGGCGCTATTGCGGTAGAGTTTGTCACGCTCAATTGCTGTGCGCTCAATGATCGCCTGCATCTCCTTGTTGATGGAGTCGAGTCGTTGGCGGAAATGGTCCTCCTCGCTAGCATGGGATGAAGTCAACATAACGCCCCCGCCAAAACCAAATCCCCTTTTTTGCGTTTCAACAAGGAGCCGACGAGCCAAGAGCAAAAAAAAAAAAAAAAAAAAAAAAAGAGAGAAAAACAGATAACACCACAATCCTGTACGTTAAGCATGGCTCCAAAACAAAACAGAAAAAGGCAACTCAGGCCCCAATACACATCCACAGACGCGCAAGTCATGCGGTAAGAAAAAAAAAAAAAAGAAAAAAGAGCGAGTTACAAAAATAAAAATAAAAACATTACGGTACCATCATGCAAAGGGAAATATTGAGGAATACTTCAAGCAAACCTCCGGTGATAAGTGGAGAAATAACACTACAACAGAAACAACAATAAAAGGAAGCAAAAGTATAAAAGCAAACGCTCGTTCCAACCCGTACTCCCTCTTCCTATTACTAGTTGGATTCAATGAAGTGAACACCAAATCCTTCCTCCTTTAAATCCATCCCCTTCTCATTCCAGTGTTTTTAAGCATTCACCGTGTAGTTAGAAATTGGCCTATACAAACTCACTGCAATTACCACACGCAGACACACGCCAATACTCACTCATTGCTCTGTGCAGGGTACCAAACAGGGGTTGCCGGAAGAGCGGCTGTTCTGCTCCGTTCGTAGCTTTCACACAAGTATTCCGCAAGCGCTGGAGGAAATATTTTGGAAAACTCGCTTTCTATTGTTGGCTTTGATTTTTTGTAAGTAAAAAGCACCTTTTTCCTCGTTTTTTCTTCAATTACGGCGGAGAGCAATTTCCACAGTACGCTGAACGCCTTGGGGGCATCCACGAGGATCATCAACCCCAGACGCTCGGGGAAGTGATCCTGGATGGCGTGAATCACGGACAAACCCATTTTTGGGCTGCTGTCTCTGATGTGTGAGTACGTTTCAAAATCCGTGACACACACCCACTGTTCCACCCCGAGAGGCATGAGCTTCACCAAGTGGTTGAATGTGGCCACACAGTGCTTCAGTGGCTCCTTCCGATCCGGTCCCCACCGCATTGCCATAAAACAAACAGGACGGTTTTGGAGGTCCCACCCAACAAACTGCATCATGTGCCCATTCGGATCTTTTAAACAGGCCTCACATACCCAGTTGTCAACGTCTTTTTTTCGTCGCCAATGAACAGATTTTTCCAGCATGGAAAAGGATTTCTTCACGTCAAAATTGCGGGCGATAAGGTAGCGGAGAAGCAACCAATCGTCGTCCTCAGCCTCGCTGTACCATGGGGCATCCCGGACGGCTTTCTTGAAGGAGCTTAGTATTTTCCGCTGCCCCTCTGAAAACTCCTGCAGACGTTCCTCGAGCGTCTTCACCACTGCCGGCGGTCGCACCTTGGCGACCTCCTCCTCCGTAGACAGAAAGAAGGGGATTTGAAACCCCGCATTCTGCTTCGGGAAAAGAAACAAATCACGTGGCAAACGCAATTCCAATGTTGAGTCGGGACTACACATCCCTTCACTTCCTTTTCTGAATGCTTGATGTTTGTTTGTTTCAAAAACAAAAACAAAAACAAATGAATGTCAAAACATCACGGCACAATCACAAACGCACACACACAGAGAGAGAGAGAGAGAGAGGGAGATGACAAACAAACAAAAAACAGAAGGTGTGAGGGTGAGGAGATAAATAAAAGCCCAAAGCGGCGGACGACGCAAGTGGCCGTTGGGAGTGAAAATATCCATCAGAGGACCTCCCGCATCGACAGATCTTTTTTTCCTCCTTTTTTTGGCAGTGCACACGACCCTTTGAGGCCGTTCACCTCCAATGGTAAATTCCAAATATATATCATGTTTCTGCCCTCCTCTTGACTGTGGTAAAGGGGACAAACAGAGAATCATACATATTTATTACCGACTTTAGTTTATAAGCAGGTTCACATCAAAGAGCCTTCAAACTGCTCTTCTATATGTGGCTTAAGCTTTTCCCACTCAACGCGACGAAAAAACACAAACAAATACGCTGGGATCGCCAACAGCGTACAGCCCACAATTGGGCCAATCCACAGAGCCTTGACGTCATAACCGCAACGGAAAAGAAGAAATAGACCCAGTGGCGTTCCCACAAGCGTCAATCCCACAAAAACAATAAAAACGCCAATTACCTGAAGCCCACATCCACGCAGGATGCCCAGGAAATTGGATTGAATTGAATCCAACAAATGATAAACTAAAAAAAACGGAGTGATGCTCATAAAAATTGACACAACCTCTGGGTCCTCGGTAAATATATAGGCAATTTGCTCTTGGTACACATACAAAAGAGATATGTTTACAAAAGACAAAGCAAATACAACAATAAATGAAAGCATGGCGTATCGCCTTCCTAACTGCGGTTTTCCCTCACCAACACAATTTCCTACCAAGACGGTGCTGGCCATAAAAAATCCAGATACGACACTCCAGCAGAGATTCGATAATTGGCTACTAATGGCATATGCACCCAACTGCACCGAACTCATAAAACCCGCACAGACAGAATTTACTTCCATTGCACTCCACTCACTAAAGGCCATGCCAAGGGAGGGAATAGCCAGCTTTAACATTGGAATCCAGTTTTGAAACGCCGCCATACTCCAGCCACCCCATGTGTGCCGATACAGACCACTCACCCGGAGGTAGATAACGAGGGTGATGTCCATAAGAAGAAGAAGAATTACCCATCCCAGCGCAATTCCTTTATAACCTCCAAAAAACACACAAATGTACTGTACGAGGGGATTCAAAATTGCGGCCATAGACAGGGTCAGAAAAACGGGATTCGAACGATGTTGACTCGCATAATAGCGTCGAAGAAGCTCCAAGAGCATAATCGCCGGCAATCCCAGGACACACATCAGGCAAAATGAGCCCACCTCCTCTGCCACATAGGTCGGCTCACCAATTGCTATCAAGATTGGTGTCAAACAGCCGAGTAAAATGGCTAGAGGAACACTGAAGAGCATAAGTATAAGAAACATCCTCTGGGCGTAAACCCCATACATTGTGCTTCGCCGGTCCAGTCCGTAGGAGTGCGACAAAAGTGTCTCCAGCGCTCCACAAAGTCCACTACCAAACGCAAATCCCGTCGCATTGAGAATGCCAATAGCGATGGAAACACTCCCGAGCTCTTGTACACCAAGATGGCCCGCAAAGAAAAACATAACGATTATAAAACTAAACTGCGAAACCTGAGAGGCTGACAAAGGAAGACCTATGCGCATTAAATCCCCAAGCAGTTGCCTCTGCGTGGGCACTGAAGAATGCCCGCAGTCCGTCGACAACTGGCCGTTTGGCAGCCTTACATACGTCTCTCCCATGATTCCCCTCTTTCACGCAAAAAGAAATAAAAGTGGAATAAAATATAGAAATAACACGTTAGACGACCCAACGACTGCTAAAGCAACCTTGCGCCTAACAGAGACTCCCTTCAAGACAAAAGATCGAACCCAAGACCATTGCAAAAACAATGAAAAATACCAAAAAAAAAAAAAAAAAAATAAAATAAGATAATAATAATAATAAATAAACTATCCAAAAAACATGAGTTCGTGAGACAAATTTCATTAAATATTTCTTTTTTCTTTCCCTCGGTCCACCCTTCTATACATCACACCTTTTTTTTTTTTTTCTCGTTGCACCGTCATGAACACGAGGCAGCACCTTCCCTGGCCTCCACCGTCACTTCCCTTGCCTCCTCGGATCCTCCCTTCCCCTCCTCCTCCTCCTCCTCCAAAACCACGATACGCTCGTCGTGATGTGGCTTCAATTTTGACCAATCAATGTGCCAGTAGAGGATATAGATGTAGGACGGAAATCCCACCGCCGTCACACCAAGGAAGGGTCCAATCCAAAGGGACTCAACGCCATACTTAACGTGGAAAAATAGATAAAACGCAACAGGCACACCAACAAGGCAGAGGGCGCAACCAATAATAAGGGCGCCAAGTTTTTGTAATCCACACCCACGCAAAATTCCCATAACTGTACTTTGAAATGTATCAAAAAGATGATATGGAAGAACAAAAAGCAACAGACGGCGATACACCACAACCACCGCTTCCTCAGACGTGAAAAGATAAGGGATACGGTCTTCTAACAGCCAACATATGGTAATATCCAATAACGCCGTAATGACCACCATTACAAGTGCCACGTTTGCTATGCGCTTTCCAAGCAAAGGCTTACCTTCACCAATGGCGTTACCAATAAGTACGCAGACAATTATCATCGTCCCGGAAGGGATACTCCAACAGAGGCCAAACACCTGCATCGTAATGTAAAATGCGGCCAATTCGTGCGGTTCGGCAAACCCCGCGCAAATGCTAATTACCTCCAGCAGAACCCACTCACTCAACATCATTGCCATTGAGGGAATGGCCAATTTTAAAAGGCCTTTAAGGTTTTTAAATGCATTTACATTCCAACCTCCCCATGTTTTCTTATATAGGCCGGTGTAATATGCGTACCCTACTAAAGACAGATCAATAAAAGTATATAAAAATAACCAAGCCACAGGCGAACCTTCAAATCCAAAAAAATGAATCAATACTATTTGTGAAATGGGATTAAAAAATGATGCTGCCACCATTACAAATGAAAGAGGCTTAGTCTCGTGTTGGCAGGCATAATAACGGGTGAGTAGTTGAAAAAGTTGTGTACTTGGAATACCAAAAGCTGCAATGTGACAAAATCGCCCAGTGTAATAAACAACTTCTTTAGTTTGCCCAATATACTCCAAAAACATGTCCGCGTATATTAAAACTACCCCAAGAGGAATGCTGACAACAAGTAAAATAATTGTCATGCGCTGAGCATAAGTGCCGTACATGTACATTGTGTCTGACTCTCCACTAGACTTATGCATGCCGTACGTGTGAGATAGGACGGTTTCAAGCGCCCCACAGGAACCGGCGGCAAATGCAAACGCTGTCGCATTGATAAGTCCAAGAGCTAGTGCCGCCCCTCCCAGTTCATTCACCCCCAAAGTTCTTCCCACGATGGCAAGGATGACTGTAATAATAAAAAACTGGATGAGTGTGGCCACACTAAGAGGAAGACCAGTCACAAGAAACTTCTTTACAATTTCCAGCGTAGTAATGTCCCCTGAAAGGGGCTTTTCCTCTTCCATTCCCCCTGCGCAACCCGCTGTGGCAAAGGAATCATTAGCCACAGAATGAATGTTCACTGACATTCGTTCGACCTTTGTATCATTCTATTGGTTCCACAACATAAGGGAAAAAAAGTAAAGTGAAATTAAAATAATAATAATAATAATAATAATAATAATAATAATAAAACCGCCCAACTAAAAACACACACATACACGCAGACAAACATGTGCACATGCATTTATACAAATATCCTCTCCTCTTCATCTTTCGTGATTCATTTTGATCAAAAATGTAAAATCATTTCAGTGACCTCCGCCCAGTAGGCAGTTTCACCCAGATGATAGATACAACACTTATTTTTTTATTTTTTATTTTTATTTTTGAAAAAAGGCCTTTTGCTTTTATAGACTTCTATGTACATCTCCCTTGCCTGCCCATCATGAGGCAGTTACAGCACTCTTCCTCCCTCCTCCTCTTTGCTTCTGCTTTATTTCTTTTCCTTTTCTCCCCTCCCCCTCCCTTTGTATTCTTCCCTCCTCCTCCTTTCCAGCCCCCACACAAGCACACAATTGCTGTCCGCCACCCGCACCCTTACAAATGGAAGACACAACGTCGTTTTTCCCTCGTTGTTCTTTGCTCTCACGACCCCCCTCTTTTCAAAGGCCGAACACACAAATAAATCCCGAAAAGGGAGCGGAGCTGACATTTCATTTTTTTTTTTTTTTCGTTCTCCTTCACAGCATGTGTGGTGCACAAACAAACGTCCGCCCACTTCGTCGCCCTCATCGCGTTGCATCCACACAAACAAACAAACAAACAAAAAGAAAAAAATAAGCGAAGAAGGGGAAAAAAGTAAAAACAAAAACAAAAACAAACAACAAAAAACGGACACCAATCAAAAAAAAAAAAAAAAAAAAACATCATAAAAGGCGTCAGTAACGCACACACATGTGGGGCAATAAAAGGAAAGAAAAGAAAAGAAAAGAAAAAAAAGGAGGAAAAAAAAACATTCAATTTAAATAAAATCAGGGCGCTAATTTATGCCAACACCATAAACGCAATACACACATGTAAAAAAGAGAGAAAAAGGAGAAGATCACAAAATGATTAGCAGAAAGTCCATTACAAATTTATATTTTATTTTTATTATTAAAAACGGGGAGATTACGTGCCTTATATTTTATGACTCCCTTTTTTTTTTCTTTTTTTCTTTTTTAAAGGCAATAATAATAATAAATCACCGTCGCCTCAATAATAATAATAATAATAATAAAAGAGCAATAAAACAAACACATACTTCCAAGAAAAACAACACATATAAATATAAATAAATAAACAAATATATATATATCTATGGGTGCACAGCAAAAATAGTTGACATTCCTTCCTTCCTTCCTTCCTTTTTTTTTTTTTGTTGCTGTTGTTTTTGTATTTGCATACAAAACGGGAAAAACACTTGTCTCCCTGTTGTTTCACACATTCATTTTCTTCTCTCCCATTCCCCTTCGTTGCTGCAGTGGCGCTAATTCTCCCACCTCACACCAACGTCAAATCGCCGTCTCCATGCAGGGCGCGATGTGTCACTGTTCCTTCCCCCCCCCCTCCCCCACGAGGCCTCTCCATCCAACGGGAAAAATAAACATACACGAGAAAAAAAAAAAAAAAAAAAAAAAAGGAGGAG
>NW_001849577.1:321031-347658 GCF_000209065.1 Trypanosoma cruzi | reverse complement strand
GAGGAGGAGGGGATATGAGACGATCTGAAAGAAAGAAAAAAGAAGGAAAATTGGGAAAATATAAAGCACAAAACTGTTGATAACATATGTTGATTGAACAGAAACGCGGCATACATGCGCCTCTTCTTTTCCTCTCATACCATTCCACGAATCCAGACAGAGTTTTCCCTTCCCTGTCCTTTTTGCTTCTGGCTGCCCGATTACATTTTTTTCCGCAAGTGGTCCAGCATTTCCTCCAGGCACATCAACAACTTTTTCGCTTCATCCGCAAACATCTGCATACTCAACGTGAATGAATGAAGCCCTTCCGCATCTGCCCCCGTGATAGGCATAACAAAGTTATCTGAAAGAGCCACCGACTCCGGGGGCTCGGGCGAGTCGTCTTCTTCTAGATTGGCTTTTGTGCCCTTTCGGAGAAGGGGAAGAATAGACCCCCCGTCGTCTACCCGTTTTCTGCCGAGTCCGCCCAGTGCCATCAACCCCTTTTCTTTTTGGGGTGCCGATTGCACGGTTGTTACGTCCGCGGTGAAAAAATCAGGCTCTTTTTTGTAACGTGCATTTTTCTCCACAGAGTTGCATATAATAAAAAGCATCATTTGATTCTTACGAAGGTGGAGTTCCTCGGTGGCCTGAATAAGCTCCAGAACAACTTGGATAAGCTCCATTTCCAATGACACCTGAGGATTCCGCAGGCTATAACAAAGCATGCCAACAAATCGCTGAAATGAGCGACAGACATCCCAAGCAATCGGCTGCAGGTAATGGAGTACATGTCTTGTATCCGGAGCATAATGTTTCTGACTCCTCAAAACTTCCCAACTGCACCACGCTGTCCTCAACAAGCTTACGATGCGATAAAGATGATATGTTGTTTTCTCACATGACTTTGCTGGATAGTCCGCATCCACAATCCCGCGTTCCGCACGAGCGAATCCCATAAACGGATAAGTTGCCTCAAGGCGGCCCTCAATTTCGTCCAGGAGTTCACTGATTTTCAACATAGGACGATCTACACGTACCATGAGACGCGTACTCGCATTTTTTAAAAAATCTGCGTCAGGCGGATTGCTACTGTCATAATGTTCATCAAGAACGATGGATTCTCTGTAAATAGGGAGAGTGGTGCAATGCATGCTATCAATTGGAAGAGGCTCTGAAAACATATCACAAAGCGACGTCAATGCCTCGCTCACGCGTAAAAGGATGTTGATGCGTTTCTTGCGAAGAATAAGACCGGGACTTAGTGGAAGTACGATAACACTGATGGATACATAAATAAGAATGCCAAAAGTGATTTGGTTCATGCGAGCCAACGTGTCTTCCGTTGTCGTATGGCCCACAGTGTCTAAAGGAATCAACACAAACATGGCGTACACCGCCATGATACCATAGTCTTTGTCGGTGCGGAAAAATGTGCCTAGAAACATGAGTACGCACAGAGAGGCGACCTTTTGGACGGATGTTGAGGAATACGACCCCGCAAAGAAGCCCATCACAGTACCGAGAATACAAGCCGTGAGTCGCACGATGGAGGCTTGCAGGGCTTCAACAGGATTGGCACCAGAAACGAAAGCAATGATATTTGGCCCAGAGAGTGACTTCTTGTCAATTCCGATAAGAAACGAAAAACCAACGGTTAATATCATCGCCGCACTCACCTTCGCAGCTTCGATCAAGCTTTGAATCTCCCTACGACGCCACTGCGTCACAAGTCGCCGGCAAAAGCGAAAAGTGTATTGGATAGGCTCCAACATGGTTTTATCCACAACTCTCTTGATGGAGTTTCTCAGAAGGTGCTTCCTGTGTTGTACCTCGGAATCAAACTGCAGCATGGTGTCCCGGAAGTTAACGATGGAGAAGATAAAAAACGTCATCAGCGGGACAAATTCCTCCAAAGTACCGGGTTTATTCTCGTAAAAAAGTCTTCGGCGGGCCTGGTCAAACTCGTGTTGGAGTTTCACTGTGACGTCATTCAATTCGACAAAATAACTGTGAAGCTGCCTTATCTGCCCAAAGGAGCTGGTGGAGGCAAGTTCCTCGGTGAGTTTATCGAGCGAATTTGAGAAGCGCAAAACATGTTGTTGTATCAGCGCTCCAAAGGCCCGTGACCTCTCCGAATCATCAACCACCCACGGCTTGGACTCCAGAATGTCAAGAACCCTAGACAACCCTCTTAGGTTCGCACGAAGTCGTTCAAAGAGTTTCACCTTGGCTTCCCGTACGTCCCACGGCTCAAAACCCTCAAAAATAAACTCATAAAAGGAATCCTCATGTGCGGTATGAAATCTTTGCATCAGCAGATCGATTGCCGCGGTCATCATGCGGACTTTGGTCATGGCCATATTCCGCGTAACATTCGATTCTGACCAGAAGCAGGAAGACATGCCAGTCAACGCTGTGCCTGTGTTTCGAGCAATTTCAGCAAGAGCGCGATGGGCTTTATTTTTCGAAAAAACCGGGTAGGGCAGAAAGGTGGCGACAAGACAAAGACCTGTGCCAATACACCAATCCGACATCACCCGTGATGGGTATACGGTGCCGCGCTGAGGATCCATAAGAATTCCAAACATGCAACTGTTAAACAAAAGAAGACAGATACGTCGAACCATGTTTTCCGTGAATGTCGCCATAAGAAACAACAACAGGGTGTAAAAGAAACACCATCCTATGATGTAATTACCAAGATTGGCAGCTGCCCCAATAGTGGCAAGCGGCAGCCAGATACAACCAGCACGAGTCCAGGTGACCACGTATGCTAGACCCTCACCCACCGTAACCTTGGAAGCCAGCACAGCCGCAGAAAGACAGTGCGTGTTTGATACAAATGGCAAGTTGGGTAACTCCGCCGCAATAAGTGAGGCAGGGAGTAGAACGGCAAAGAGTGTGATGCGTAGCGCAAACTCCGACTGCCTCCAAAATTTCACAGAACGAAAAGAATCAAAAAAATTACACTGTTCCAACCCCCCCGGTTTGCGCAGATGCCAGGGAACGTTTAGAACACTTTCACGGCGGCTCTGATCAAACGGATATCGCGGCACATACCTCGGAAGGCCAAAACTACCATTCCCCTTGTGATAATTTTGCTTTTCGATGGCGTCATCAAAAGAAGACATTTCTCCATCCAATGAAATAAGACCCTCGGAAATCGTGGTGTTTTTGTCATTATTTCTTCTGCCATCACCATTTCCTTTTTCCGCGTGTTGCCCGGGCATGGATGTTTCTTTGCCTCCAATTTTATTCGCCTACAAAACAAACAAACAAACAAAAAAGAAATATTAATTGCGTTTGTATTTGTGGCGGCCACTGTCCTTGTCTTTCTAAACCTCCTTTTCCACTCAACGGACACACGCACGCACAAAAAAAAAAAAAAAAAAGAACAAACAGTTTCCCCTCAAGAAAAGGTTGAGGCACACTGAGATACACCACAAGACGCATAAGTACATCCATTACAGCCCTGTTCACTCAAAGATTCCCTTCAATAATGACAGCAATCCGCACGGACCCCACTTCTTCTGGCAGCTCGCAAGGCGGAGAGTGCCGCTGCAAACTTGGGTGGCTGTTTCTTGTAGGCCACCTTCTCTTTTGCATGTGACGGCATCGCAAAATCCGTGAGGCGCAATTGCTGTTGTTTACGCTCATTCTTACGCTGCAATTCTCTCGCCAGGAAGGCCTTTTGAGCCAACTCCAGCCGTTGCTGGCATGTGACATCGCCAAGCAAACCGTGCATTCCTGCAAAGGTCCGCAGACGATTCCACTCAGGGGATGCCACCGCAAACGGCCTCATATCCGCATCCACAGTGGCGTTAAAAAAAGCATCCACAACAGGCACTTGCGGAAAATCAGCGGCCACCCGCAACGTGCTCCACCTCCTCCAGTTCAAGTAGGACTGCAAGAGGACGCCTTCTTCCTCCCATACAAAACGCCGCTGTGCCACAGCATCCCTCCACCGTGTCAACATGTCCAACACGTGCGAGGGGCCCTGAACACTTTCCTGATGCCAAAAGGCAGTTATGATCCGTAGCGCCTCCAACAAAGACACTCCATCCACACCCTCGGCGTAGTCACATCCAAGCAAAAGAGCAAGCGCGACCAAAACGTCCTTGTCCACGCCACACATCGCCAAATCACTCTGACGATATACCACCACATAACGGTTCTTCGAGAAAAAACCCCGCAGGACAACATCGGCGCCATGCACAATGACATCACTATCCTCTGAGAACACCGCATCCACAAGCCGCTGTTGACTCAGGAAGGCGCACTGTGCATCCGCCTCGTGGGGACTCAAGACAAATGGAATCCCACAACAATCCAGCAGCTCCAAAATCTCCAAAAGTTCAAACGGTATAACTTGATGTGCCTTCGCACCTTTTGTTATCGGCTTTGGCAGAAGTGTCTGTGGCGGGTGGGAAGGCGATGGCGTCTCCAGTGATCTTGTGACATCCACTGCACCCATCAAGTCCTTCGTGACGGGTGAAGACGACCCCTCCCTAGTCGTCTCCTCAACGGAACCAATAGAGGCTGCTTTAGGCCGCTCAATGCCGTCGTCAGAAAACTCGCGGTGCATCCTTGTGGTTTCGGCGCTACTTTGGCAAATTAGTTGGGTGCCGGGATTCCACAGCTGGACCGAATCATCATGGTCACTGTTACTGTGGCCGCTACCGCCACTGCTGTCCCCCTCGCTGCAAAAAGAGAGAATATCATCACTCGTTGCCATATCCTTTTCCAACCACGTGCCGCAAGAGTCATCATGCAAAGAATGAATCGTTATTTCCTCCATTTCACGGAAACGATCCGGAAACGTCTCTGTGTGACATCCCACAATTACAACGGAGCCCCTGCTGCTAGTTATGCCGGTGGACACTGTTTCATAGTCATTAATACTGGTTTTGTCACCATCAGAGATCACCAACGAAGCTTCTTCACCAGACAAGCTAGAAAGGCTAATGTAAGCCGAGGGATTAGTATCCTTCTCAGGCAGCACGGCGGCCTTTATGGGTCCATTTATTTTGTCTTCCAAGACTCCTCGTGGACCCATGAAGAGTGAAGTGCTAGAGTAAAAAAGTAAATTGGCCTCAACGCACATTTCACCGCGCTTCCTTTCTTCGATCCATTCCTCCGCCTCTGTTAAGAAAGAATTCGTCAGAGTTCTCGAAATGGCATCGGGTTCCAACACAATTTCACGCCGTCTTTTTCGCAACAAACTTCGCGGATTAGTACTACAGCATCCAGTCGCGGTGTCAGAGATGTTGGTTAGTGACGAACGTTGCAACATTCCGGCGTTCGTTTCCTTCTTGGGGCTTAGTGGCCGCCCCGCTGTCTTCACTGGGCCCTTTTGATCCAACGCCTGTACATTCAACAAACCTGAAGCCAACTGCGCCTTGACGATCTGCTGAGCACGACGGGTGAGAGCCGACCGTTCCAGTGCTGCCCGACGCTCCGCTCGCCGACGCCTCTCAGTCGATTTCAAATTCGTGGCAGTGCCATCAAACACAAAAACAGGCTCAATACCATAAAAAAGAAGTTTCAGGATACGCAAGAAAAATCCCTCCAGGATGCATTGCTCCATATTTTCACCGGATGTGCATTTTGCCCGAAATTGGCTCATCCAAATGCTCGCGTCAATCGCAACCCGCTTGCCACGCCAGTCGCTCGGTTGCGTCACTTCCCCAAAGGTGTCAAGGAGGCGCCAGAGCCCATGCACCCCCATTTTGCCCCGCGGCAAAGGCCTACGCGACTGTGCTCCCCAATTGCCTCCCACACAAACTTTATTTTTATTTTTATTTTTTTGCAACAGAAAGGAAACAAAAACAACAGAGAAACAAAAAAGTGCAGCAAACGAAAAAACGCCCATTTTTGTACATATTCCTCAATGTGTGAACTAGCAAAAACACGTGCTCATCCGTAGGGAGTGACAATGTGAGAGGACCTGAAGTCCAATATGCGATTAAACACATTCTTTTACTCGAGTATAGGCAAGAAATTCCTTATCAAGCTTAGTGATCTTTGTTGTTTTTGCACTCCCCGTCTTGCGAAAGCGGCCCTGAAGGAATTTTCGATACATGCTTGTTCCTTTTTTCCTGTTTACCATCTCTCTCTCGACCACCAGCAGTTCCACCTCCTCAAATCCGGATTCCTGAAATAACTGTCGCACTTCCGCAAGCGAAAAGAAGTGGCTCAAGGTTCCATTGCTGCGAGTAAAGGTATTCTCTTCCACCCGGCGATGGGTGCCGAACCGTTTTTCCGCGTGATCATTGACGCAGTAGTCACGAAAAAAAATGATACCCCCTTCGGCCATACAAAATGCCACACGTCGCAGCACAACCAGGTGCTTCTCCACTGGGATAGAGCATAAAACAAAGATCATCGAAACAAAATTGACTGAGCTCTCAGCAATAGCAAGAGGGCTTACAGAAGGTGACCCTGCAACAGAAATGTCCTCCTCAGCTGGATCCAAAACACAAAAAGAGAGTTTTTTTTGGCAATTCTCGGGGAGAGAATGTCGCTTCTCTTGCAGCAACGCAATTGCCACAAAAGAGATATCAAACCCAACAAGACGCCATCCATTAACCCCGCCGTATTCCTCAAGAATCGGAAGGATAGCATTGCCCACGCCACATCCAACCTCCATCCAAATAATATCTGTTGCTGGCAGCAAGGACTCTTCTTTGAGTCGCTCAAGCGTTTCGCGAAGCTCGTGAAATTCACTTATGATGTAATGGCGATCGCGGTACCCGTTCACTGTATTGTGGCGGTAGTAGACGTCCCAGTGCTCCTTCTGCGCTGTTGTTCTTTTCTGTAGTGCATGTGCCAATTGACGCGCTGTGTAGGGACGATAATCCACAACAAACGGTGGGTCCCGTGGGCGTTTGCGCGTCTCTTCACTGCAGTGCAACTCTTCAGCAGGCATCTTCAGACCTTTTCATTTGCTTTCCTTTGGCCCGTGGGCCTGCAGTAAATAATAATAAAAAAGGAGAGCATAATTTATTTACTTTTCGGTATGCTTGAATGTCCCGTTCAACAATTTTTTTTTATTTCCCTCCTTCCTCCTCCTTTTCCCCTTTGCAATGCTGCTGCTGCTGCTGCCCATGTGCTGTTCCAGCGAACAATTCCGAAACAATTTTGCAGCACACATTTCAGCTAAACGTCTAGTTTAATGTGTCCCTCAGCAAAGGGATTGTACATCACCGTGGTCCCAACAATCTTCGCATCCTTGTCGAGAACGTTGTACTTGTCATCGACCCGGAGCTCCTCAAGTTTTTTTAGAGTTCGTTCGCTCTCACCGTCGTTCCACGCCAAGTCCACACATCCAAACGCGGTGTGTTTCGTGTCAAGTGACGGGCAGGGTTGAAAGATTATGAAGAACTGGGATGCGTTCGTGTTGGGCTTGTTGCCCCTGTGGGCCATAGACACAACCCCGCGGCTGTCGTGGTGCACAGTTCCAAGGCCCTCATCGTCAAAATACCGCTGCTCCGGTGCAAAAACGGATTCCCCGCCCTTCCCCGTTCCGGTTGGATCGCCTGTCAAGACAAACGCGTTCGTAACGCATCGGTGGAAGAGGCAGCCATCGTAGTAGGAGGAGGCACAGAGCGCAAGGAAGTTGAAGCACGCCTTTGGGCAGTCCGTGTAGCGGAGATGAATAAGCAAACTGCCCCTCGTTGTAGAAATAACAACAGACATGCAGATCTTACAAACAGACACACAGAGACGCCAAGCAAGAAATGTGTGTAAAAATCAACTTCGTACTTGTCTCTTGCGGCTCCCCCTTGCCGCCTTTCGCAGTCGTGTTGTTTCTTCTCTTTTCCCTCCCACTCCTCCCTTCCGTCTCTCCTCGACGGAGGAAGCAAACTGAGCCAAAAAAAAAAAAAAAAAAAAAAAAAAAAAAGGACCAAAAGAAAAATATCACACAGCAGTGAAGCACGCCCCAATAGCTGCCGTCTTGTGAGATGAGGAACCACGCACGGAAACAGACATACAAACACACACACAAGAAAACAACAAAAACAAAAAAAAAGGACTCAAAAATATATATAAAACGAAAGGGGAACGAAGAAGGGCAATTGGTGTGGCAAGACAGCGCCCATGAGGTCAAATTAAGTTACACTCATCGACATTCCACGCGAGTAACGACGCCGGGGCGTTGCCCCGCACTTTCGTTCCCCCACCTACAACATATAAATGTACACATAATATATATATATGTATACAGACATCAACACTTAAGCACAAATTCGTGCACATGTGCCCACGTCACGTCTCAACTTTTCTCTCTTTCTCTTTCTCGGTCTCTCCTCGGTAAAAAAGCTGATTGAAAGGAAAAAAACACATGCGCCCTTTTACTTTCCCCCCACTCCTCCCTCGCAAAAACACCCCCCATGTACACACACAAAGAGAAAGAGAGAGAGAGAGAGAGAGAAAAGGGAGTCAGTCATTTTTTTTCTCTGCTTGACACATTTTATTTTCCTCCCCTCATTCCCTACTACATTCTCTCTGTTCCTCCCTTGCGGTACACCCTCTTTTCACGCACAGTTACATGACATTGTGGCGACGCGAAAAGAAGGTACACACCCACAGACCACATAAATAAAAACTCGTTCGGGGCTGTGGCCAAAATAGAAAATCCTTATTCATAAAAAGAGCAGCCAAACCAACAACAACAAAAAAAAAAAAAAAAAGTAAAGAACGCGGCAACTGCAGTAAATTGAGAGTTTGAGCCAACCTACACGCTTAAACACAATTACAGACCCAAACATATACACATGTACATGCACTGCGGGCGAAATAAAGGTCCAGAGACCAAGCAAGTAAGGGAAATGGCGCCCAATTCAAAAATTGATTGTGTGTTTTCAAAACATGCGTGTGAACAGAAGAAAAAAAAAAACTCATTCCACACACAACTTCCTCGTCCCTCACAATACTCACCCCAAACACAAGAAACGTCTGCCACAGTTTCCTCCTATTACATCCCTCTCTCGCTCATACTGCACCGTTTCTAATTCCTTACTCCTTCTTGCCTTGCTTTATTTTCCGCCTCAGGACTAAATAAATAAATAACGGTAAAGAAATCCTCAATTGCGCATGCCATTGCCATTAGAAGTCTCAAAAGCAGCGGTGGAAGCCCAGCAATAGTGTTTTGAGTAAGTGGGTAAATGGACGCGTGTGCAGTCGTTTGCATATAAATATACACACACAATATATATATATATATATAATTAAGGTATAAGACCGTCCTAGAAAATGTGTATAATGACTAGGTAGCAAAACGCATCAGTAAATAAAAAGAATACAACAGCGTTGGCAAGAGAATGGTTGAGAATAGAGCCGGCAAACAAGTATATATAAAATTCAATATTACTCGTGCATTCCATCCTCCTCCTCCTCTCTCTCTCTCTCTCTCCGTATCCCTTTCTTGACCAACCATGCAAAGCGGATTCACAAAAAAAGGGTGTCTCCAGTTTAGGGGGTTGAAGCCTCTGTTGACTGCTTCTTTTGTACCTTTGACTTCAGCGAAGGGTTCTTCGACAGGTAATTCTCCACCGCGGCCTGAATTGTTTCCTGTGCCAGCATGGAGCAGTGAAGCTTGACTGGGGGAAGTGAGAGTTCCTCCGCTATTTTCTTGTTCGTCAGCTTCAGTGCCTCTGACCATGTTTTTCCCCGAATTGCTTGGGACGCGTACGAGGAGGCGGCAATCGCGCTTCCGCAACCAAAGGCTTTAAACTTTACATCTTCAATGACGCCTGTGTCGGGGTTCACTTTCACCTGCATTTGTGTCATGTCACCACATTCGGGTGCACCGCGAAGCCCTGTTCCCACGTTCGGGTCGGTCTTGTCAAGTTTTCCCATGTTCCGGGGGTTGTTGTAGTGGTCCTCCACCAACGCGCTGTAGAGTGTGCGCAGGGATGCCACCGCTGCGTTGGCGGCAAGTGGAGTGCTTGTGAAGCGACGCATGTGTTTCCTCGTTTTATCTCCTCCCCTGCCCGATTCCCCACTACTTTTTTCTCCTTCCTGCCCTTCGCTTCCTCTCCGATGCTTAACGACAAATATTTACGGCGATTATCCGCCTCTTTTATTTTTATTTTTATTTTTTTTGGTTATTATTCCCTTTTCCTTCAATGGCTCCCCACCAACGGGGAAATGCAGGGGAACCGAACAAAAGGGAATAATAAAAAAAGAAGAAAGGAGAATGGAGAAAAAGACATGCAGGCGGAAGCCAACCCCCCCAAAACAACAACAACAACCACAACAGTCACCACCGTTGAGAGACCGACAGACCGCCGCTGCGGAGAGTAAAAAAATAGCAGGCACGAAAGAAAAAAAAAGTTTAACAAAAAACAAAAAACAAAACAAAAAAACATCGCCCTGCTATAACTGGCAATGCGAAAACTCAATTTAACTCCAATATACGAGGAGGAGGGCGCCCGTGCACGTTACTTTCATCGTCCGAAGAACTCGTGTCATTTTCCAACTCGTCGGCATCAAAAACAGCAATGGATTCGTCGTCAGATTCAAAATCCGCCTTTTCTCCACCTCCCAAAGACAACTGGCAGCGTGTGGCCGCGGCAACAGAAGCAGTCGGCATGTTGCAGTCCGTTGAGAGGGCACCCAAAAGGTTCAACATCGCCTGCGCCTCACGCACCCGCTTTCGGTCCATCGCCGCATGGTTCTTCGCCGTCGGCATGAACACACCATCCACTGCCGTGACGTCACTGGCGGGCTCGCATGGCTCCAGGACGCCCGCCACAACGCTCAGATGCACCTCCATTAAATCCGTTTCGCCAACATCGTATGGTGTTTCCATCACAACAGGCGGAACATCCGCCGCATGGTCCAAAAACGCCTCCACATCCCGTGTGAGTATTGCGAGCGTGTTCTTCTCATTGTCGCTGCATAATTTGTTGTTTTCTTGCCGCAAAAGGCTCGCCATACGATATGCGGACGTTGACATGGGAAAACACAATTGGAGTCCCCTTTTTCTTGTTCTTGTTGTTGCTGTCGTTTGTGCGTGAGTGCAGTAAAATAATCAGAAAGTTATAAAAGAGATGCAAACACAAACACACACACACACACACACAGACAAGAAGAAAACAATAACAACAATGTACTATCCGTTGCAGAAACAAATATACACGTATGTATGGCACACGGGAGCATCAGTGTGGGAGAGAGGTAAAAGCGTCTAATAGAGCCCAACATTCAACACAGTGTCATTGTGTTTCCAATTCTCCCCATTAATCTTCCGCATTGGTTCCGTTTCTATGCGTAAACATAAGGGCATGTCTTCTTCGTCACTCCGTTTCTCATTACTCATTTTTTCATCTCCACAGCAACAACAACGAAACATGCATACAAAGAAAGGCGGGCAGACAGTAAAACTCATAGAAATAAGAAATAATAATAAAAAGACATTAATTATTTAAAAGGTTAAAAAATAAATAAATAAAATTTTCACATATACATGTATCTACCATTATTATATATATATATATATATATATATATATATATATATATATATATATAAAGAGATGCGAAAATGTAAAAAAAAGATACAGCAATTGAAGCGTTAAAGGGTGCGGATAGATAATAACAATAATAATAAAACGTCAGTTACCCTCCCGCTCCCCTTACAGCAGTACAGGAAATAAAAATAATGAAATGATCCACGCGGCGCCCACCAAAAGTAAATGGCGACAGCCTTCATTCCCACCTAAGAAGTTCTGCCTCTAGTTATATTCCAACAGAAACGCATTCCACGCCTCCACGACCATATTGGCCTCCGCAGCAGTAGAAGCCTCCAAAAGAAAGGCATGTGAGCACGACACCACGCAGACAAGTCGATCCAGCAACGCACCTTGTAGTTGCAAGGCGTGCGTCCATTTTTCCTCAGTTCCCATCGAAACGTGATCAATGCTGCTCAGTGCCATCGCTCGACACCCTTCACCATACACACCCATCACTTCCTCCAATGTAGAGAGCCCTCTCTGTCGTGTCGAATACCGCATCTCAAATTCCTGCGCAGGAATGCACACAAAATATGCACCGTCTTCTGTCACGCACGCATAGTGTCTGGAACCGCCGTGGCCTTGGACGGCGTGCTTCGTAAAAAGTGTAGGCTCCATCAAAAATTCACCGGCCGATGGTGAAGTCCCACCCTTCACCTTACGTCTCAGTTTCTTCCGCTTGGGCACCGCGTTCCATTCTCGCGACGACGCACCGAAAGAACTTCCACGGCGTAAGCAATTTGGTGGCCGTTCGTTTCTAAAAAGTTCTTCTTTACTCAGTGAGGAAAATCTAGCGTCTTTATAAAAAAAATTGCGTCCTGTCGAGTGTCGGTAAGCCGGCGAGTGTATCACAGAGTTAAGTTCACGCACATGTTCTTTCACGATATGAGGACTGACTCCTCGGTTCATTCCCGCATATGCGGAATCCACAGAATTCCGCACACTCGATAGCTTAAGAGGGAGCACATCTCTTGCGCCTTTGCGATCATTTACGTTTATTGGTCCAGGACTCTCCACGCTAATTGACCTCCCCAATACGCCTCTAGCACCAGATGCACTGCGTCGCGGCGTCACTGCCACTGCGGCCTCAATAGGGCGGTAATAACCGTCTTTCGCACGCGATGGAAAAAGTACAGAAGGAGTGTCGATCCCAGCCGAGAGCACTACAGAAGAAGGGTTTTCGTGTGAAGCACCACTGGAAGATAAGTGAATAATTCGATCGATAATTGACTCTGCCAATTTCCCTTGATGACTGCTGTTACATCTGGCTCCACCATGCGACTGCTCTACGGATGATACCTTTGATCGGTTTTGACTTTCCAACGGCAACCCTGAAATGCCAGGCAATCGCCATGAGGGTTGAAAAAGCGTTTCATCTGTATGACAACGGTTGGTGTGTGCCACCACGTCCCCACATTTTACCTCTACTCCCTTCTCAATACTCATTTCGCCCCCTCTTGCTGCATCCGCATCGGAATTCGTCGGTTTCATCTCAAAAAAACAATCATATCGGTACGCTCGATTTTTACTTCCTTCTGAAAATAAAACCGGCATCTCGTGGTTAGACGACAATAATTCATTGGGCGCCGGAGCCATCACCGGCCGTCTTACGGGGCTATTCCTTGAATTGGTCTCAACGTCGTTTTGGGAAGGCGCATCTTCGTTATGAGACAACTCTTGACGTCCATCGCTTAATGCAACTTCTGCACAGAAGGAGTGATCATCCTCTACGGGCATAAGACGCCCAAACAGCCCTTTCTCAGCAGTGTCAGCCAATGATGGCTCCTGGGGTGGCTCTCGAGGAAGAAAATCCGCCTTATGCAGCCTCTCATGTTCCATGACTGATCGATCCTCAGAAGCCACGGAAATGGAAGGTAGACGAGTCTCTATTCCCCCCAAAGCGGCTGTTGAAGAAACGTCGCATGGTGAACTGGGTACAATAACGTGGTGGGTGTCGTTAGCCAAGGCAGAGGGAATTTGTTCCCCTTTAGACATTGTGCCAGAATATAAGGTCGGCCCTTTTCGCATGTCCTTGATTGTATCAACATCGGGTTCGGGAAGTCTTATTTTTGGCTCAGTTGTCTCGCTCACCGCGGCAACCTCATTGAAATGCGGAGAAATTGGCAGAAATGCATCATTTTCATTCAGATGTGCAAGCAGATTTCTTTCACTTTCGCCATTATGCACCATCGACGGTTGAGTTGGACGGGCAAACTTAAAGGAAGTGGCCATCGACTGTAAGTTGTTCGTGCTATCATTTCCTCCTCGCACGACGATCCCTTCAGTTACTTCTGCATCTTCATTATTTGTTGTTTCATTACTCAGAGGGGCATGGTGGCCATTATTCCCCAGCATCTCCTCGGCACCGCCTGTGTGGTTTTCATCGTTTGTATGAAGCACGTCCTTTTTCCCTCCCCATTCGGACAAACCGCTGGTGCCATTCTCTGAGATGTAAACTGGAGGCTCTGGTGAAGACCGCGTCATTCTTACCGACGATAACTTTTCCGTCGACGAGAAATTGCCCTTTTTACCAGACAATGCGAGCTGAATGGCGTCAAGCCACTGAAGACACTCCCGAGTGTCAGGGGCAATTAACGACACCTGCGCCGCCTCGCCAAGGTGCAACTTGACGGTGTGAGGTGCCATGTGCATCACGGAGGTCACCGTGGAAAACTTGATGTAGTCCGCTGGGGCGCCACCACGCAAAGTGAGGCCCACGATGAGTGTTGGCGAGAGCTCCGAGTAAAGAACCGATGGAGTCGGCGAAGACGCTACCGTCGTCCCCTTCACCCACGTCAGGCTCCCGCTCATTGAGGCGTGCCTCCAGTCCATGGCGCCACCCGCACACTCCTCTTCTTTGTCTGTGTGCATGGAGTCGTTTTTGTCAGTTTGCGGTGAAGCAAAAAAATAAAACACACAATAAGAACCCCCCCCCCCAAAAAAAAAAAAAAAAAAAATTGTTTCAAGTTGCCCAACGCAGCCACACACCAGTCAAAAAAAAATCCAAACAAATTTCTTCTCCGCAATGAAATAAACCCGTTTTTTTTTTTTTTTTTTTTTGGAGTGTCTGCAATGTGAGAAAAAAAAATTTTGAATGTGCAAGAAGCCAAATGATGGTCGTTGCATCTATTCGCTAAAAGCGGATGGATGTCACACGAAATCCACCGCGTTCATTAATTCTTGCTGTGAAGATGACTTTTTCCCCCTTCGCCCACTGATGCTTCCGCAGCCACGGCTCTCCGACGTACACTCGTTGGTTGGGATGTTCCGTACCAGAGGGCTGAATAAACGCATAGCGATTTGTCACCATACACACAACCCCCTCTGCATTTTTCATTGACTCCGGAACGTCATTGTGGCAAAGTGGGCACCGCGCCTCCAGGTGTACGAGAGCACAAGTGGCACATTTGGCTGGAACAAATGGGCAAACCTCAGCCGCCTCCTCGACTGCACTCTCCACAGCAGCACGCTGAACTCCACAGAAGATGCAGTACGCCTCAAATTCAACGTTTACCCGCTGACATTGAAGACATTCCCATGCGTCGGTCGGGCACTTTTCCTGCACGCAGGGGCGCAAGGACAGACAATTCTGACACACGTAGCAACAGACATCCGCATTCTTGTTTTCCGCGCCACACTCCTCACATATCCATGGCTCTTTGTTATGAACACATAATTCCTTCGGGTGTGTCCCAAGACAGTATGGACACTGTCCATCCAAAAAATGTTTTGTTCCGAGAAACCCACATTTGGTGTCGATATGTTCCAAAAGTTGTTTTGCCAATGCAATAGCACGTCTTGCCATTGCGTCATAGGCAATGAATTTGAACAGACGAGTTTGTAGACGTCCGAGCTCTACTGCTACAAAAACATGGGTTTCCTCCATAACTCTGAGCTCCACATGCGTTTTAAAGGAGCACATCAGTTCTTGAAGAAGTGTTACCAAACGCTCGTTTATCCCATCACGCTCCGACAGCTGCACAAGTCCCTTCAACGTCTCATAAACAACAGAAACACTCCAGCCTTCCCTTTCTACTGGTGGTAGAAATGTGGTGCAGTGCATGCACATGGCTTCAATATGCAAGGGTTCCACGTCTTTGCCACACCCTTCGCAGTGGCGAAGAGCAACGTGTATGAAATCAGACTCACGCATATCCTCTCCACATTCCTGACAGACGTGTGCCGCATCGCCCACAGCCATAACATCGCAATTTGAACAACGGAAAGCCAATTGACCATCACCTTTCGTCGCTTTCCGAGCCACCATCCCTTCACTCGACGCGCTACGCTGCAGAGAACCATCACAGCGAAGACACCGAGATGCAAAGGGATTGACAGAAGGGAGACGGCAATCGGAGCAAAGAGGAGAATCGCGGATGTTCCGCACAACCGCAAAAGGCAGGCATTCTACCTGCGGACAGTCAGGACATGCACGGTCCAACGAGCTCCGTAGTTCTCCACATCCTTCACAGCACCAAACAATGGAATTCGCAGCAGCCCATGATTCCCGAAGCCAACCGCAGTGTCGACAATATTGCATCAATCCCCCCAACGAATTTTTTGCATCCAACGCGTTGTTACCAGGGCAAGAACAATGCTTCTTCTCTATTCGTTCCAAAGACTGCAATACCTTGGCAACAGGACCATTGGGTGCCTTGCAGCGAAAGCAAAAAAAAGTCTGACGTGCAGGGTTGTTCGCACCACAGCCGTCGCAGGTCCATGAACGTCGCACAACAGCTGCCGCAATGAAATCCTCGCACATTCTTTCACCGCATGACTGACAGCATTTCCAGCGCTCATCCTGCGCATGCCCACAGCGGGAGCAAACTAAAAAACTGTTTCGAAGAGCGGAACAAAGGCAATAATTAAAACGATCACTGTTTAGTCGACCACATGAGGAACATTTCCATAATTTGTAGGGTGGGGCCAGCAAGGCATGCCGTTTCAAAATTGGATCCGCATCACAGCGCCAAACAGTAGACAGATGTTCCACCGTTTCCCTCTTGCCCTGATCCCGGGCAAAGCAAAGAGTGTAGTAATTCAAGAATGGAATGCCATTTGTGGAGGGATCCACGCGAGAGAACAATTCCTTCAGCGCCAAACTGGAAGATCGCTGTAAATTCCATAGAATAGATGATGTCAGTGGAACGGCAAAGTGTCTCAAACTCACCGCGGTTTCTAACAATTCAAGAATCATATCAGTGTTTATTTCATCACCAAAGTACAACGCCACGGTGCGCAAGATTGGGAGCACAAGGTTTAACACAGTTCGAGGGGCTGCGTCCTTGGGAACTTCTTTATCGATGCGTGCCACACGGTCACAAATACCGGCCAGGACGTACTCAATGCATTGGCTTATAATCATACCGGGGTTGCGAAAAGATACAAGAGCACGGTACAAAGGATTCATGTCAGCAGGATCTCCCAAACGACCCACAAGGCTGCACACAGCGTGAATCGCCAACATTGCAGGTGAAGGAATGTTGATCCATCCCTCTTCACGTGACTGCGCCAATCTTAGGAGGGCCTGGTGAGACTGTGAAACATCCCCGTTCCGTACATGGGCCAAAACAGAATGTGGTGTTTCACGGAGGGTTGGACGTGCCGCATACGCTTCACGGACAAGTTCTTCACGATGAATACTAACAAGAACAGCGCTACCATGCACAAGGCCCTCCTCAATGTGCCGTGTCTCTCGATCACTTCTGACCAGAGCGCGAAAAGCACGAATAATCACCTCAATACACTCGCAAGGTACAGTGTTGCTAACAGCAACAGTAATGCCGCAATTCGCAAGGAACTTACATTGAACGGAAGGTGTCACCAGTTTGTGCTCCTCCATTGTGTTGTATACTTCACAAAGTAAAAACACAGGGGCATGCTTTAAACAGGACATGACTTGAATGTACAGCTCGCCATGCCCTTCGATTGCTTCTCCCAAAAGCCAGCGAAGCGCCGTCACGGCGCATTCATGAAACCCGCCCATGGCTGATTCAACGGAAAGAGCACCCGTATGACGTCCTCGAACAACAATAGCCACATGATGTAGACACAGCTTCACAACATCCACATTTATCTCCTTTCTACGTAGAATTGAAAGAACGATGGGGGCAATGTGAATAGGAAGCGATGCAGCAAGAACTGCACGCAAACAGCCTTCATATCTCCTCTGATCGCCATTTGTGATGGAAGCCAGGAATCCCATAAGTTCTGTCAAAACGGCTCCCTCAGATTCCTCCACTTGCACAGCGTATTGCATCAATGAGAGAAGCGTCTTTTCAGTCAAATGATTCCCACAACAACGCAGCATAATTTCCACAATATGATGATAACCACTTCGATCCGTTGCCTTTGTCACCGTCATCGACCCTTTTGATAGTCGCTCTTCTTCTCGCAGCCTCCGTCGTGAGATATGCTCGCAACGGTCCGGATCCCCGCCCGCTTCTTTTTTGTCGTACGACCGCAGACTGTCCTCGGAGGCCGCAAGTAGAGTTGCAAGGGCCGCGGCACCGCCATCATCACTGCCGTGTCCGCATGGCGCCCGTGTTACGGCGAAGGTCACCGTCCATTTTGTCCAGCAGCGAGTCAAAAGCGTCAGGGCCAAAAAAGGAGGGAGACGTTCCTGCTGCAAAAATTGCATGGAACTTGCTAGAGGCTCACTGGCGACTACATCCATCCCGAGCGCAAGCGCGGAATACGGCGGGAGCGCCCTGTCTGCGTGACCAAAAACAGCCCCGCGATGTCGCGCCACCTGGGGCGAAGTGAATGCCCGACTGGCCGGAAGACGCATGCAATGCGCAGACCAAATCCCTTCTCCCGTTTCTCCCTCGATTCCCTCTCCTCACTGCGCAGGTGGCGGAAAAAGAAGGGGACGACACCCAAAAGAACGCCGCAACGAACGGGAGTATCCACCCCACAACACAAATAAAAAATAAAAAGAGCGGAGACAACCCAAACCACCAAAAATAAGTACGCAAAGAAGAGTTAAAAAAGAGCCAATGCGTATGCAAATTTCGAGATTTCGGGTAACGCCTTAAAAGAAAAAAAAAGGGGGAAAAAAAAAAGCCTTTCAACACAAAGACGCCAACACACACAGACAGACAAACCCAGAAAAACTAAACAACAACAAAAAGAAAATGTAATGCTCCCCGCCAGTCAAACATTAACTGCATGCGAAGTATGGGGCAGAAACGCACACGTAATGCCTCGCTCAAAAGTGCGGCGAGGTACACCCCAGACAAAGCTCTAAGCCACGCCTCCAACACGGGCGTGCCATCCCCTCATTTCTATAAACGGTAACTGAGAATAAGGGAAGGAAAAAAAAAAAAAAAAAGAACACATCGCAATACTCAACGTGGTATTGAATGTGAATAAGAAAAAGAATAAAATAGTAATAATAACAATAAATTTGACGCATATTGCCCACTTCATTGCAAGTACTTCGCCACTAAGAAGATATTTGTCAGACGCATTTGGATTGCAGATTCAACAAGAAAAAAACCCACACAAAAACAGAAAGAATTCTTCAACTCATTCCCCTTCCCATCATTCCCCCCAAACCCAGGATCCCTCCGCTTTCCCTCCCCCACTAATCTCCCCACACCAGTAACATGTTCCCTACAGGCAATTCCTTCCTCTTAGTGTCCCTAGATCCTCCAATACAACCGCTGCTGCTAACATCATCATTATTGTCACCGTGAGTAACAACTGCAAATAATAATAATAATAATAATAATAATAATAATTTACACGATCGTTTCTGGACGCTTATCTTCTGGAAGCGGAAATCCAGGCACCATATCGTATACAATCTCATCTGGGATAAGTTTGTGGCCGATTGCATTCGTCATAGTGCCTTTTTCCCAATTAGTAGGAGAAAACTCAGATCGCATAAGAGCCCTGTTAGGCTCGCGCCACATCATCGGATTTGCGGGGTCCCTTTCATCCCACCCACTAAGTCGCTGTGACGCTGCCATTGTCCAATAAAAAGAGTTCATATACGTGGGAAAACCCAAGTACAGCAAGCTAGGGAAAAACTTCTTGTCTTCAGCCGTGTAATCCTTCGTTAGCTCCATAAACTTTGACTTCAAAAGTTGACTCCGATATGTCTCGTACGCGCGGCACACAACCCAGGCTTCCTCAAACTCGTGGCAATTTGCCGTTCCCCACGTGACTGGCTTCAAATTTTTAATGCATCGGTGAAGTGGCACCCATCGGTGAACACACTGGTCCCGAAATATTATGGGAACATTATGCAACTCCATAAAATTGCGGGACACCGACATGGGTCGGCGCTGGTGGCCACGATCGGCACCGAACGGATCCAGCATGTTCCAGAGCAAAGGATTGTCGTAGGGCCCAAGATTGATGGGCGGCATCGGGTCCCCGGGCTCCGTCCTCTCGAGATCCTTCAAATACTCCGTCATGATGAGAAAAGCTGAGACCTACCAGAAATGCAAACAAACAACCACCACCACCACCACAACAACAAGAAAACATGGATATGTACGCATATGTATACATACACACATCGCCAATACATGCAACCATGCCAGTCCCGAAAACACGAGCAGACAGACATACAGACATATATATATATATATATATATATATTTGTATAAAGAAGGAAGAAAAGAACACTCTGAAAAACAAATAAAATACGACCGAGTTGTCAACGCTGCACCAAACCAAGAAAATCAACAAATAAATTGTCCGTAAAAATAAATAAATAAATAATCAATACTAAAACAAAAAACAAAAAAAAAAAAAAAAAAAAAAAAAAGGATCCACTAAAAAAAAAAAAAAAAAAAAAAGAAAGAAATATGTGTGCCTGACTGATACCCGCTCTTCCATTTCCCACAGGAAGAGATGAAAGAACGAGGGACCAAAGTCTGGTTAAGTTTACCCAGTGCCCCCCCCAATTCAGGGAAGACGCATCCAACACCCATTGCCCCCGTGAACCAATTTATAAAACACATGCTGTAACAACCCGGGTTGTTACAAAATCACAAATCGGAATCCTTTAACAACTCCTCACCCCCTTGTATTCCCCTCCGCGTGGAGGGCATTAGAACAGGAGGGGGGGGGGGGGGAACAAAAACAAAAATAATAAATATGTAAATGTTTACGCGTGAAGAAAAGAAGCGGCACTCACACACACGCACACAAACACACATAAAAAAAAAAGGAAAAACACCAAATTAACGTTTTGCTGCATTTTGTTTTCCTCTCGCCATTGGCTCAAAAAAAGTTGAGAGCACACAAGAAGATTTCAAAAGTGAGAGAAAAAGGAGTAGAACCCCGTTGCTTCACGATGCGCTCATAGCTTTCCTTCAACACCCTGCCAGAGAGAAGCAACAAAGGCACCGTCGCCAAGAACCACTGGGTACACATCGCAGACAAGGCCAAACCTGGAATTAAACTTTTGCTGCACGTTTTTCACAACACGTTCCAAGGCATTCTTTTTAAGAAGAAGGAGAATACATCCGCCAAAACCACCGCCCATCAATCGTCCTCCGCTCACGCCCTCTTCAAGATTAATGGCCCGATGAATAAAATTCAATTCCTCGGTGGATATCTTCAAAAGATCACGCTGTCCTTGATGGGTTGCATTCAGTAGCTCGCCGGCCTTTCGGAAACGCTCCTCCTGGCTCAAAAGACACTCAGGTCGACAGAGCTCAATAAACTGAAGGGTGCGAATCTGCTCGGCAATGTTAAAGATGCCACGGTCGTACTGGCCAGGGGTAAAATGCGGTCTGCAGGACTCCACAAATGCCACTGGATCTTTTGTGAACTTCTTGGGATTTCTGGCAAGATCGCGGAAAGTAAATGCCGCATTATTCATCTTATGTTTCCTTACAACCGCCTGTGCACCTTCAGCATCTGAGCGTAGTGTGTTATATCCACCAGCTGTCGAGCCCGTCAATTCATGACGAATCATGGAATTTATCAAAAGGAAGCAGGCGGAGTCTCCAAGCAGGTAGGACAATGGGTGGGACTCAAACGTTAGGGAATCACAGTCCAATGCCATGAATGAGCCCTCCGTGGCGTGAATGGCCGAAAATTGATCCATGATACCTACGTTGACTCCACAGAATTCTGTCTCGATGCGATGTGCCTGTTTTGTCAATTTAATCCTTTCCTCCCTGCTGCAGGGAGGGAGAATCGGAAACCGGGTTCCAGGCACGTAGCACTTCCCACGGTATCGCCGCGTTGCCACGGTCGTGATGGCATTCAAAAGGGCCACATCAAAGGATGCGGAAGCACTCATGCCAGATCCCATAGGCAGAGTTCCCTTCGAGATGGCGCAGAAGCCCTGCAGCTCTGGAGCGTCGATGGGCATTCCAAGGTCGTTCAGAGCCAATGTAGCCGCACCACGAACAAAAGTCCTCCAATTCTTGTCGTGTTTCGCCTGCCCAAGACGATCAAGGACAAAACATTCATCGTCTTCTCTCGCAAAGCGTAACTTCCCGTCGCAGAGGTGTCGAACACGGCCAACAAGAATGTGGCAGCCCTCCTTGAGGGCGGCGGGACACACATACCCGCCCATGTAGTCCACATGCTCACCAAAGAAGTTCACACGGCCGGGGGCGAAGGTGAAAAGAAGCCACTCGACGTCGTCTTCAGCGACAACATTAAAGGTCCTCAGAAAATTTAACTTCAGCTCCGAAACGGTGGCATGAATTCGTTTGTCTGAGTAGCTCGGCATGCTTTGTTTTTCAAAGATGGCAAACAGTAAATCCTCTTTTTTCGACAACTCATCTCACACACAATAAAACAAAAAAAAAAAAGAAAACGGCAAAAACTCCCGCAGCCATGAAAACAAATAATAACACATCATTGCAGCGGACACAAGAAGACACACACAACGAAGGGTAACAACAAAAGCAAAACACTAAAAACCAAGAACGCCCAGTGGTGAGTGACTAACACAAAAACAAAAATAAATAAATAAAAAACACCAAAAAAAAAAAAAAAAAAATAGATTCATGCAAAAAAAAAAAAAAAAAAAAACATGCTCCCGGCTGAGGCCTTGTCCTTCATTCCCATAAAGTGAAGGGACAGCAACAAGAGGGAAACGAGAGTTTGGTTCAATGCGCCCAGCATCCCTCCGCTTCAAAAACGAGTTAACCCGCACCCACACTCATACAGTAGTAAACCGATTCCAAATATATTTGCCGTGATAACCGGGCTCGTTGTGAACTCACGAACTGGCAGTTTTCACAGTTTCCTCAGCCCCTGTTGCCCCCTCCACGTGGAGGGTAAAAGCGAGAAATGCGTGGGACAACAGAAAAGGGGAAAAAGTAGAAGTTGCACTTGCTGCCCTACAAGTCGGTATCTTTGGAAACAAGCACCGCATTGCAGGTAAAGGGGCATGTCAGGTGGGCAAGAAACCCTCTTACTCGTTCTTCCTCACATGGCCACACATCCTTCCCACACGCTTCCAAGGTCAAAAAAAAAAAAAAAAAAAAATTACTAAAAGTCGCCGTCCTCACTCTAAACAAAACGTGGCAAATAAGGATCCCACACACAATCGGACCGTTGCCCCATTCAAAAAAAGAGATTTGGGCGTATTTCTAAATTCCTAAAGGTGGGATTTCAAGTGGCGGTGAACGACACGGCGCAAGTGAATGACGTTCTCCTGCCTATTCTTGGCTTTGAAAACGGCCTGTCCTGGAACCAAACAGTTGGCCCCTGCTAATGCCGCCTCATTCACAGTATCGAGATTAATAGAGCCATCCACTTGAATGTTCAGGTGGGGGTACCGTCCACGCAGCTGACGCACTTTTGCAAGAGGCCCCGACAGAAATTTTTGCCCCGCAAATCCAGGCTCTACAGTCATGACAAGTGCCATATCCAAATGACCGTTCTCAATAAGTGGGATAAGACCGTCAATTGCGGTGCGGGGACTAATTGCAACACCTACTTGCATACCAGCCTCACGAATTTTGCTTGCCAAAGCAACTGGCTCCTGTGTGGCTTCAATATGAAATGTAAACTGCGATGCCCCCGCATCAGCAAACGGACGTACCCATTTTTCAGGCTCCGCCACCATAAGATGGACGTCAAGGAAGACGTGGGGAAGATGGCGACGCAGCCCAGCCACGGTGTCTGAGCAGAACGACATGTTTGGCGCAAAATGGCCATCAATAACGTCAACATGAAGCCACTCCACAGCACCGCCCTCGGGAGACAACACGTGCAGGGCTTCCAACAGAAGTTGTGTTGGGTCTGCCACCATAATTGAGGGTGAAATGATGGGACGGAGAGGTTTCTTCCTCCGGCCGGACAAAAAAGTTGATTTGTCCTGATGATCAAAGCTGCACATACCTCCTCGCTTCCTCCCTACTCTTGGCTCTCTTGGGCGTCTTCGCAGTGCCTCAGCGGACAAAAACGATAACAACAAAAGGGTGGCAAGCCGCCGCAAACAAAAAGGCACAACCCCCCAAAAATTGCCTCAAAAGAATTCCCCACTCTGGCAAATTCATCTTTCAGAAACACGCAGCTCGGACGGGAAGGGGTGACAAAAATAATAACGAGAAAAACACACACAACAAAATTGTTTAATCTCATCCACACCTTCCAATTACTTTTAAGTCTGGAATTCCGCGGTACAAGAAGCTGTTGACTCGTCCTCTTCCTGTTGCCCGCCGATATTTTTAAATTCCTGTCCTTTCTCGGGTCCGCCCTAAATCTGCCAGACCGCACATGCGGCACTCGCAGCACACACACACACACACACACACAAATACATATCCTCTCCCTTCTTAGCAAGGGGCTAAAATGAGTCAATAGCATCAAGACGATAAAAGTAGAAAGGGGGCTGTTGCAAGAAGCCCAAGGAGTCCTTGAGTGGCCGGACGCACCTGAACTGCCTGCGGGCACAGCGATGAAAACACAGAGTACACACGGTCCATCCAGAAACCTTCGTTAAGTGCCTCCCTAAGCCGCGGTGCATTGCTTGGCAGGAGTGTCATGGCGTACACCATAAACGCAATGCCCTCCATAAAAGAAAGAAACAGCTCCTTGTAATGCCGCTTGCGAATGACACTCTGAGTGTCTGTGGCCTCAAACGAAATGCGCTGCATCGCCTGAAGAAGTGCAGCACTTGTTGCCGCCTTCAACAAGTTGTAGTAAAAAAAAAATATGGGAACCATCCGGGCAGCATGCGGACGCCACAATTTACTCAACACGCCGCCAGCAGCTAACAGCTCCACCTCTTCACTCGCCAAGAACAGTCCCAAGAAAATCGTTGTTACAATTCGTGCAATGCCGGTAAAAAAACCCGGTGATGTTCGCATCGTTCGGCGCACACCTGCCGGCGAAAGCTCTAAGAGAACCACAAGCCAGTTGCACACTCGGGTCACAGAACCGTACTCCGACAGCAACCTCGCAAGCGACTTCGCAGAACGTTCAATGGACCTGTGTCCCACCGACCCCGCCACCCCACTCACCACCATGCTACAGAACTGAAGAACTGCTGGAACCCTGTCGCGGCGCCATGCAATTGAAAGACACGAGTGGGGTAACGCAGGATTCATGGCTTTTGCTCCTCATCGACACATACACAGAGAAACACGGGGTAAAAAAAAAAAAAAAAAAAAAAAAACGCAAAAAGCATGGGCCAATAATAAAAAAAACAGCAACAGATGCGCCAGCACACACCACACACATGCAAAGGAATATCAGAAAAACAAAAACAAAAACAAGAAGGAAATAAAATTAAGAAGGGAACAATAACCAAAAAAAAAAAAAAAAAAAGATAGAAGTTATTTAATAAAAGCTTATATGAAAAACAAACATGTAAAAGAAAAAAGATGGAGTAAACACACATGCCCCGCTCACACAAGTATGCACAGCCACAAAGATAAACAAAAACATCCTGCCGATAATAATAATGATAATAATAAAAAGAACGACAGTCCGTAATAAATGCCTTCATCCATTTTGAAAGAAGCACCAACGCATACATATGCATAAAACTCCACCTCTCACCACACCCACACGTCTTCAGAAAAAAAAAAAAAAAAAAAAATTCCTCCGCAACAACCATAACAAAAACCCACAAAAAATATGCATCATACAAACGTAAAACCAAACATATGACGTCCAACCAAACAAATTGCTGCTTCTCGAAATCTCCACTACAAAACAACATTACCTAAAGCACACACAAAAAACAAAACAATCAGTAAAAAAAAAAAAAAAAAAGCATCACCATCTCAACAAAAAACAAAAACAAAAACAAAACATTAGGTAAAAATCAAACATAAAATTTCGGTTTCCCACAAATCCTTACTTTTCACTCTCTCGTAATAGAAAACAAATAAAACAGAATCCTAATAGAAGTCGCACAATGAGGCGGTGGCGGCCAACAAACCACGCACAGTGTCACTCAGGTGCAGCTTGTTAGGGGCAATCGCCCTGATCAACTCGTGCAGGGGCACCAAGGGACCACACACGTCCTGCAGCAGCTTCGGCCTGCCCTCAGGCAGACACGTCATTGCAAACACGGCAAAGCAGCTCATCTTCACCAGGTTCACCACAGCGCGCTTGCACTCCTCGTGCGTGTACGGGACAACCTTCTTCTCCGCATCCTCCGGTAAAAGGGCCTTGCAGGAACCCCTGGGGCTGTGCTTTGCCAACAGGTATGCCTGGCGGGCAATACCCAGAAGAAGCGTGTACAACCAGCAGACCACGGCAACACCACCAAAGCGCGTCAGCCCCGAGTTAAGCACTCCTCGTCCCGCAAGCACAGCCGTGTGCTCGTTGAGGCAGAAGCCAATGTGGAACGCGTGCGAGACCTGCTCAAGGCGCCAGACGAGGGCGTCTCCCTTTGGCTTCGTCAGGTCCTTCAAAGTCTTGGATGACAGCGCATTGAGCAGCAGTGACAAACGGGTGACCGCACGGTACGAATCCGCCATCTTTGACAGATTGCCCAGAGACTCGGCCAGTGAGTCACAACCGGCGTTGCGGACAGGGCCCTCCAGCGCCATTGGAAGAAACTGCACAATCGCCATGACCTTGTCGCGGTTCAAGTGTCGGAGAGGTACGTATGTGCACAGGCAGACATTGTTGGGAGTGTTCTTTGCTTTTTCTCTTTTTATTTGTATTTGATCTGTTTGTG